>NW_027184817.1:0-162231 GCF_040668555.2 Bombus flavifrons | reverse complement strand
ATGGGCAGTATTTTGCCAGCAGTGGGAGGAGGAATGCGAAGATCAATAGATGGTTCGATAGTCGAAACACCGTTATCCACAACCCAACACAGCGAATGATCCTTTGGTTAAGATTCAGAAGGGAATTATTCTATTTTATAATTGTATACAACGATGGCAAGAATGAAGATATCGGTCAATTAGATCTAATTTGATAGTCTTCTCTGCGTAAAACTCGTGTGATTTCGCAAGCCTTGCCCAAAGACGGGCAATGTTTTGCCAACAGTGGGAGGAGGAATGCGAAGATCAATGAGTGTTTCAGTAATTGAAGACACCGTTTTCACAAGCCTACGCAGCGAATGACCCTTCGTTTATTCTCAAAATTGAAACGAAATTGAATGTATTAATTGATGATAAGTAAATCGGATTCGGTTCCTGGATGTGGCGAAGTTACTAGAGAAGAAGAAAATTTTATAAAAATTGAGACTCTTACCTTGTTCCGTCAGGGGCCATCGGCTCGTAATAGTCGTCGGTGAAATTTTTTTTTTTATTTGGTTTAGTTATTCGACTCAGGTATAATTATTATTAGAACTGTAGTTTATTTATTTTTGATTAGAAATACACTCTAAATAAGCTTGCGGCTTATTTATTCGGATAAACGTCGCGGGTATAAATATATTTATTTATGAGGATGTTTTTTTTTTTTTTTTTTTTTTTAAATCTCGCCAATGAAATGAACACTTAAAAAGATTTCTAACTTAATTTGTGACTTAAACTGAGCAATTAATAAGAGACCGTCGAGGTGCAATGCGCGAATGACGACAATATATTGTGTGTTCATATAATAACATGCGAATAGTATTGTTGTTAAATTTTATAACTCATTAATAGCATTGTTTTATTGTTTTGAGTAGAATGTTCGATAACATAAAGTACACACATATATATAAATATACATATATATTTTTTCTCTCTCTTTTTTTTTGTGTAGTTTTCATATAAAATTCTCTGAGGTTATCCGAATGTTAGTTAGTTTAAATAATGTTATGTTGTGTGTTCTACTTCTTTTATGTTCATTTAGATTATTAATAATTTGGCTTAAAATATAGATTTTGTATGTATGCGTGCATGTTTCATGAAATTCTTTACTGAAATGTTGGTTAGTTTTAATTATTTATTTTATGTTTACTAGTTAATTTTGATTTAGTAGAGTAGAACACGCATACACACACATAAGTATATATGTATATATTTCTGATAGTGTGACCTTTCTCTTTTTTTTTGTTAAAAAGAATTCTTTAATTGTGTATTTGAGGTTATATGTCAATTATTTGTTTTTATATATATATATATATATCTATATGTTTGTAATGTGACAACGTAGTATTGAAAGTTTACCAGATTATTATGTGTTTGATATGGTTTACATATTTATGCTGTACGCAATTCTCCCAATCGAGGCGGTGTTAATTATTTTTAATCGCTGGATTTGCTAACAAGTAGTTAGTCGGTTAGTTTCAATAGTACTGTATGTTCTATATCTTTTATATTCATTTAGATTATTAATAATTTGGTTTAAAATATAGATTTTATATATATATATATAGACATGCATGTTTCGTAGTATAGTTTTCATATGTAGTTCTTTACTAGAATGAGCACGAGTTTTGATTATGTATTTTATGTTTACCAGATTGTTAATTTGATTTAATAGTATAGAATGCGCACACATATACATATTTCCGTCAATGTGATTTTTATATAAGTTTTTTTTTTTTTTTTTTTTAATAGTGTAGTATTGTGTATTTTAGGTTAGGTGTTTATTAGACTGTTAACCATTTGATTTCGTATATGCATATATATTTGAAATTTGATAATTTTGGATTTGTTACATAGTATTGAAAGTTTTATTTCTAATATTTACTAAATTGTTATGTGTTTAACATATATGTATATATTTGTGTATAATACTCCAAGTTGCTGCGATGTTAGTTGTTTTGATCATTTGTTTTGTTAATTAAAAAAAATGTATTCCCGCTGTTTCAATTATTTCCCTTCTGTAGTCATTCTTATTTCTTGATTTACTCGTTTGGTTCGCCACTCGTTTAATTCATTAATTAATTTTTATTTACTGATTTAAATTCTTCTTTTGTATTTCACATATTCCGTCTTCGTTGATTGATTGTAGTATATCTTCTTGTTGCTCCTTTGCGAATTTGTCATATATAATCCTACTTATTCTTGTTTTATTTGATCGGTTCGTATCTAGTCCAGTTTATTAATTGACTTTATTTTATACTGATAGTTATCGGTTAGTTTTTCGAATCGTGGTTTATCCTTTGCCAAGTTATCAAGTTCATAGGATATTGGTAGGTTTATTTGATGTTATATACCTATATTTTATTTATTGGTTGATTTATTGAACCATAGGTTTTTAAATATCGTGTCGGTTATTGGTAGATTTATTTAGTGTTATGTGCATATATTTATTTATTGGTTGATTTTATTCTACATATTTTGTGTTTCGTATATATTCATCCCTATAGTTAGTCTATAGTCGCCCTTATTCGTTAATCTTTTATTTTGTTTTGCAGTAGCGTGTGTTCCTTGGTCTATTCAAATTTTACTCGCGCTGATTTCCGTATAGTAGCTTTGTATTTTCGTTACGGCACGTGCGGAGCGCGGGACGTGACACCCCCGCCCTTGGAGTTCAAATTTCCGGAGGAAATTTGACTGATGGTGTCTTTGAGTTCGCTCAAGGCGAACGTAGATGCTGTTGGTTGTTGGGTGACTGTTGGTGTTATTGATATTCCTTGAGGTTGTGTCGCTGGATCGTCGACATTTCGTCTTCTTTTGAGGTATAATAGCAGGTGTGTGACTGACCCGCATATTGCTCCTAGTAGGGCGATTCCACATCCGTAAGTCTCGCGTAACTGGTATCCGTGTATAGTTATGTCTACTATTGTCTTGATTAGTTTAAATATTACAATTATTCCAAATATTGCTGCACTGATCGTTCCAAATTCCATGAAACCAGACCATAATTTCGATGCGGTATTTTTCGCTATTGTCGTTAATGTGTTTTCGTCCATGACTCCCAGGATGTTTACCGTTCCAGGGACGATTGATTTTCCTGTCGCCCCTCTGGCCAGTGTGTTTAAGACTGCTGTTTTTTCTGCCGGGAACATGACGTGGTCTCGAAGTGTATCCAGGTCCTTTTGGGTGTATATCCCGCTTGTGGCCAATGATGATGGTGCTGAATATTGCCATGTTTGGCGTACGTCTGGGTGGAGTTCTTGTGGTGCGATTGCTTCCATCGGTTTTGGTAGGAATTTGTGCCAAAGTCCGTCGATATTGTATAATGTGGGTAGTATTGCACTACATTCCCTATGGTTTCCATGTTGAGTTAGGATGTGTGTCTTTGGTGTTAAAAATGCGGTACGATTTCCTTGCCAAACCGGTAGCTCCGAATAGCATTCCGTTGTGTGTCGTATTTTTACTTGCACGGGAATGCATTTGACTATATGGACCGCTTCTCCAGCAATCAAGGCCATGTGTCCCGGGGTTTTAGTTACTGTATATGCGAACTCATCGGGTAATAGGATTGCTAAACTTAAAGCGTTTTCTATTAACTTCTTTTCCGTGGTGCATCGTTGTGTCAGTACATCATGGTATAGTGCCGTCATTTGTCTTTTAATATGTTTTTCTACATAAACGAATTTAGAGTTAACGTAGGTGAATATATCCAGATTTTCAACTGCTGTCTTGCTTTTGGATATGAACGTATTCCCTTTTGTTGTTTCCAACAGGAACAATTTTGGGTGTTCTGTCGATAGTAAGGTGTATCCGCACAGGGGTTGTTCTCCGGTTTTAGTCAGTGCAAAGGTTACTTCTTGTGTTGTCAATGCATAAACTGGTTGTGCTGGTTCCCTGTTGGTTCTTATTTCCTGAATCTTTGTAGCAATTCCTTCATATAGCACATCGTATTGATCAAATTTGCATGGTGAGGGCGGTTGTGGTTGCCAATAAGTGTACCCGTCCTCAGCGTCTAGGCAGTTTCCTTCGCTGAAGGTACATACTGTTCCTGATTTCAGTATAATTTTATTTGCTTCAATACGTACTGGCACGACTCCTGATCTTAAACTTATCCTCACTGTGGCTTGTACGACTACCCTTTCCCAGCTCCCGTATGGGTCTACGTACTGTGTTCCCTGGCAGCTGCCGTCGTTTGTTAGCTTGCCGGCTAGGATAAGCGACTGCGTTTCCGTTGCGTTATCCTTTAAGCCTACTATGAGGTTTTGTGGTCCGAGTGAAAACGTGCCGTCCTGGTGCATTCTTGCACATTGTTGGGCAGTTGTTTCCTGAAGGTATTCGGCGAATCCATTATGCACTGCCGACGTGTGGGAGTGCATGCCACAGTAATGTATAATTCGAGTTATTTGCACCTTGCATTGCCTTACACTGGTAAATTCGAATTCTGAGAGTTGCAGTAGTTGAATATAAATATCTTGGGTTTCTGTCGTTGCAGGTTGTATGCTGCAGTCCCCGATGGAGTTTAAAGAGATGGTGGTAACGTTGAGGTGGTTGCCATTGCAGTCGTATCCTACCAGGCCATATGTTATTTTGATGAGGGTAAGTACGATGACCAGGTGATTCATCTTCCTATTAACAGTTTATTAAATTGTTTCTTACTCTTGAGTTTTCAGAAATAAGAATAACCTTTTAATATATATATATATATATATATGTGTGTAAAGAAAGGAAATTATATTTATACATTTTCTCTTTTCCCTTTCTTCCTTTTCCCCCTTTTTTCTATAACTTTGTTCTATTTTAGGTTTGATGTACATGCTGTCAGTGAAAATAATTTTATGAAGGCTACGTGAGTTATAATTATATACATATATGCGTACGTTTTGATGAGTAATATAAATGGGATTTATTTTATCGTTATAAGTATGTATTATTAATAGGTAGAAGTGTCACAAGTGTAGCTTGTTTTCGTATATATATATATGTGTGTGTGTATAAATATGACAATTTATTTTATAAGTCACTTGCATTGTCAATGGAAGTGAGTGTTACAAATATCATCTACTTTAAAACATGCGTGTATATATATTAGTAAACATGAATAAAAATTATATGTATAGTTATTAATGTTGTTTGTTTACAGGTGGATTTAAGTATTTCCTTTCGTGCACAGCACACAAGTACGTTATATTTCGGTGGTGCGGAGTATCCTTCCTTGAACTAAAAATTCTCTTTCAAGGTGAGTCAGATTATAGTAGACCATCATGCATTGGAGGCATGATGTAGCGGGTTGTACGTCTGCTATGTTTATACCGCACATGGTGCAGCGTGATATTTGTGTTCTTAAAGGTACTCCGCATAGAAAATGGATGGGCGGCTCTTCACACAGGTCCTGGTCGTCCGGATCCAGGCCGTCGAAACAGTCTTGGCAAAAATAGCCGGTATCATAATTGTTAACGGGACATAACAACTGAACACAGAGGCAGGACTCAACCTCCTCTGTCACTTCCAGATCGAATGCGAGCTCGGGTCCGTCTGGATTTTCTATGTCAGAATTGATGAGTTCGCCACTCGTTCTGTACATACATACAAAAACAATTAATATATATATTTTTATTATATTTTTTTTTTATTTATTTTATTTTTATTTTTATATGTTTCGTTCGGATCCGTCCCTTTATATGAATATTGTATCCCTGTATATAATATAATATATATGTAATATGTTATGAATATGTTAGTTATTATTTATTATTTCCCCTTTTTTTTTCTCTCTTTTTTTTTTTTTTTTTTTTTTTTTTTTTACTCTCCTCTCTTCTTTTTTTTTTATTTAGTACCTAACATAACTATCATGATCCTACATTACATTGTATTGGTTATTATTCGTGTTGAGGTGTGTGTGTGTGGGGTGTGCGCGACGTATTTTTTTTTTTTTTTTCAACATGGTCGCTCGCGTGTATCTTTGGTATGGTGTTGTTTTAATGTCAACAGTAATGTATTATTGAAATAACTGGTTATGATTTTATTTAGTAGTGTTTTGTAATGTTGTTTTGTGTTTCATGGTATTGTGCGTGTAGATACCGCGTGTTACTTTAATGTAATAACATGGGTTATATTGTTGTCGAATTTCAATGGTCATCGTTTTGGTTATACGTGACTTGCGTTTATATAAGTCTCGTTTAATTTAGTTAGTATTTTGTGTATTGTGTTACCAGTCGCTTTCATGTACTATAACTTTATTCCTTGGTACTAAGTTCAGTCATGACTTGTTAATATTTAGTTAGTCTATCGTGATTAGTTTCTAACCTATTTCTGTGTTTATTAACCTTTCTTATTTCCCTATTAATTTTATTATTGCTTATGTTTGCTATTGTTATTATTTTATGTTTGATATGAATTAGTTCCTTTATTAGTGATTAAGTCGTATTTGTTAGATTAACATTGTTTGTAAAAAAAAAAAATTTCTTTTTAGATTTTTGATGCTGCGTTGCTTACCTGGATCATTCTCACATCATCATCAGATTCTTCGGTATTACCTTGGATACTTACTATGGTTGCCTTCAATCATCCTATGTCTGCGATCATAAAGGTACTGTTTAATTTATTAATTCAATATGTGTATGATATATTGTGTGAGCGACCGCTATTGTGTATTACAAAATATGCTTCTACATGTTAGATATAATAGTTAATACAATATACTATCCTTTACTCTGGTTCTATCTATTACTAGCTTCCAATTAATCTATCTTAATTATCTTCCTAACCACTTTCTATACTTATCAACTATTTCATTTCTTCTTATTAATTTGTGAAATTCATGCTTGTGCGCTTCTTGTATGGTGTTTGATTGTTCATGAGGTAAGTTGCACCTTCACTGTTTTAAATATTCGTTGAACTATTACTTTTCATATTCAAACAATAATTGGAGCACTTGTAGTAATCTTTCCCCCCTTTTTTTTTTTTCAGGTTACCTGTTATCTGTGCCATTCGACGAACAGTGTCACGCTTTCATAGTCTTGCTATGGCGTTTAGTAGTGTTGCCTCTTGTATTAAGGCGATCGAAGTTAATCCATTTATTTACTTTCAGCTGGCTGTCGTACATGGTGTTCCGCAAACAGGGATCCATGGCCTATTTTGCACGTAAATCTTTTGTATAGCGATTACTTGTTCGCAAGGTGACTTTCACTTTCACTATTTTAGTTATTCATTGAATTAACACATTTTATATTCAAACAATAATCGGAGCACACTTAATAATTTTTCTCTCTCTTTTTTTTTTTATATATTTTTTTCTCTCTCTCTTTTTTTTTTTTTTTTTTTTTTTTTTTTTTTTTTTTTTTTTTTTTTTTTAGGTTTCCACTATTTGTATTATTCAACGAGCAGCACTACAATATACAGTATTGTACTATTTTGCCCACTGAAATCGTTTTGTCTATTGTTTACTTCGGTTATGCGCTAGTTTTAACTTGTTTAGGTGCACTGTTCGCGGAATCCCTTTTACTTCAATCTTGACGTTTTGGTTTTGCAAGATTTCTAGCACTTTATGTGGTCCAGTATATTGATCGGAGAATTTTCCTTTACTAGGTTCTTTTAATAGATATACTGAATCCCCTACTTTAAAATTTTGAGGGTTGATTCGTCGGTCGTAGTATTCTTTTGATTTTAGTTTAGATTTTATCAAATTTTCCCTTGCTATTCGTTGTACCGTGTTAATTTTATCGAACAGATCTCCGAGGTATTCTGCGTATGTTGGTTCCATGTTCTCTTCGATTATTACTTCACCTGTAGGCTCTCTGGCTAAATGTCCAAAGACTAATTCGTGCGGAGAGAATTTCGTTCCTTCGTGTACAGAAGTATTATAGGAAAACATAGCTAATTCTACCCATTCGTCCCAGTTTTTGGAATTTTCAATGTATAGCTTGAGATATTCAATCAGTACGTGGTGGGATCTTTCGATCGAACCGTTACTTTGTGGATGATATGCCGTCGTGGTATATTGTTTGATGCGGAATCTCTTTGCTACTTTCTTCATTAGCGAGGATGTGAAGTTTGTTCCTTGATCAGTGAGGATAGCTCTCGGTGATCCGAAACGACAAATAAATTGCTTTACGAATGCATCCGCTACCTCGGCTGAAGAGATTCCTCCTATTGAAATCCCGATAGAGTATTTTGTTAATAAATCTTGGATAGTTAAAATATATTCATTCCCCTTTTGAGTTTTTGGCAATGGACCTACAATATCCATACTAATCTTGTCGAACGCTTTACCTGGTGTGTCTGTAAGTACCATCGGTTGTTTTGCTTTTATTCTTGTGAGTTTCTTCAATTGACATTCCTTACATGTGTTTACGTAATCTTGAATTTCCTTTTTCATGTTTTCCCAATAATAATATTGTCGTATTCTTTGATAAGTTTTTGTTATTCCCTTGTGTCCTGCTACACTTGATTCATGTTTTTCTCGTATTATGTTGTTTCGCGCTTCCACAGGCGGGGTAATTACTTCCCCCGTGCAAATAGTGATGGTTAGGGTTTTTTCCATAAATATTTCTTTTAATTTTCTGATTGTATATCGCCAGGGTATTTCCTCCAAATTTCCTTTGCTAATGCTAAAGGAAGTAAATTGTTTTTCATTTACTACATCTAGTAGAGATCGTAGTGAGTTTAATAAATTTTCTGGTGCTATTGGAATATTCCTATTTTCCTTTATTGGTAGAGATACGATGTATTTCCCGGAATCGCAGTTCAATCTTGCTTTTTCCAACATTAAATCTTCGTAACGAGGCAATTTTCCCATCTCTTTCATTTCTAAGGCTCCTTTATCTATCGGGTTGCCATGTACATCTATGAATATTATTTTATGGTCATTTACTCTTGTAATTGAATCTCGGGTTTCTGAAATTTTTTGTTCCGCAATTATTGTAGGTCTCTGGTCCTTTTCTCGTTGTGGAATTAATTCCGGAATTACAGTAGAGAGCTCTTCTTCGCCTGTCGTATCTGTGTCTTCTTTTTCTCGCTTGGTTATTCCTCTATCTATATTTACATCGACTTCTGCCAGTGCCTGATCAGAATATTTTATGGGGGTTTCTTCTATTGTACGATGTTTTCGGGTATAAACCTTTCCTTGATTTTTCGAATCACTGGCTTGAGGCCAGGCGCGTGGTTTAGCTTCGAATATGGGAGAATCTTCGGTTGACGTATCCAATTTGAATCTTTTTGAGACATGCGTATCCCTTTCTCGTTGTCGAGTTAGTTCTGGAGTTTCGGCGGAATACTCCTCTTCGCTTGTTGTACCCATTCTCCTTTTCCCTCGATCAGTTATTTCTTTATTTACATCGAGCTCGGCTAGTGCTTCGTCAAAATATTTTACGGGCGTTTCTTCCAATGCAAGGTACTTCCGAGCACAAACCTTTTCTCGTTTTGCAGGATCAGTGGGTTGAGGCAAGCCGCGTGGTTTAGTTTCGAATATGGGAGAGTCTTCAGACGATGTATCCTTTTCGAATCTTTTTGAGACAGGATAGCGAATTGGTGAGACTTCCTCTCTCCTTCTGATTGGTAGACAAATTTCCGGAGGATTCCTAGATAATGCGTCAGCGTTTGCATTCGCCCTACCTTCCTTGTACACAATATCGAATTCAAAGTCCGATAATTTCAATTTCCATTTCCAAATTCTCGATGTAGGGTCTTTGATAGAATGCATCCAGACTAAGGGTTTATGATCGGTTACGATAGTAAATTTCCTTCCGTAAAGATACGGTCGGAAATGCATCGCGCTGTAAACGATTGCCAGACACTCCTTTTCTATGGTAGAGTAGTTTTGTTCAGCAGAATTCAATAGTCTTGAGGCATACGCAATCGGTAAATCTTTTCCGATTGGCCCTTGACTTAGTACACCGCTTATAGCATACCCTGATGCGTCTGTAGTAAGGTTAAAAGGTTTAGAAAAATCCGGATATTGTAGAATGGGTTTTGTCATTAGTGCTGCCTTTAAATCTTCGAATGCCTTGTCTTGATTTTCCGTCCATTTAAAGGGAGTGTCTTTCTTCAATAGTTGTGTCAATGGTTTTGCGACCTTGGAGAAATCGGGTATAAATCTTCTGTAGTATCCTGCTAATCCCAAAAATTGTTTGATATTTTTCACTCTTTTGGGTCGCGGAAATTTTGATACGGCTTCGATTTTCTTCGGATCGGGTTTTACTCCATCTTCACTAATTATATGTCCTAAATAATTCACTTCGTGTCGTAAAAATTCGCACTTATCGGGCTGTAATCGTAATTTAGCTGCCCTCAGTCTTTCCATTAACTTATTAAATTTAATTTCATGTTCTTGAAGGGACCTAGAATAGATCACTATATCATCCAGATAGACGAATAGTTCTATTCCTTGTAGACCGGATAACACTGAGTTCATCAAACGTTGAAATGTCGCTGGGGCATTCTTTAGTCCAAAAGGCATTCTTTTGAATTGATAATGTCCATATGGTGTCGAAAATGCAGTTTTGTGGGCGTCTTCTTGTGACATACGGATCTGGTGAAAGCCCGATGCTAAGTCAAACGTGGAAAAATATTTCGCACTTCCTAATTGATCCAATATTTCTGTAATGTTGGGTAGTGGGAAAGCATCGCCGATCGTTTTATCGTTTAATTTCCTATAATCAATAACTAATCTCCAGCGTTTGTTTCCTTGCGAGTCGGATTTTTTGGGTACTATCCATAACGGGGAATTATATGGAGATATCGACGGTTCCACTACATCCGTATCTAGTAATTCTTGAATTTGTCGATTTATTTCTTCTCGATGTACTGGTGGATATCGATACTGTTTAGTATTAACTGGTATATTATCCGTTGTAATTATTTTATGTTCCAAAACTCCAGTTGCTTCAAGTGCATCTCCTGGAATATGAAATCTATCTTGATTATTACGAATCAACCTTTGAACGTTTTCCTTTTCTTCTTCGTTTAAGTGTTCGAGCCGTAGTAACTCAATTATTTGATCGTATCTACTCTCCTTCGATTTTAAAACTGTATTACACGCCGTCCTAGGAAGCGGGGGGGGGTTTTCAAATTCTTTAATTACCATTGTTGGTGTTGTGAATTCGTAATTCCTCGAGGTAGTATTTATTATCCTTATGTAACATTTTCCTCTATAATTCCTCACAACTGCATTACCAAAATAGATTCCCTTGATTGGCTCGATTCTGGGAATAAATCCTTCTTTCATCTCTGGATTTGCGATATTTACTGAACACGTTACTGAGCTTCGCTTAGGTATAATTATCTTTTCTTTAGTATCAAAGGGAATATAAATATTTCCCCATTTGATATGTTTTCCCTCATAGTCCAAACGAGCCTTACATCCTGCAAAAAATTCGGATCCCAGGATTCCGTCTTGATCGATTAGCAATGAATCATCGACTACATGAAAAATAACCGGATGGCCCGCAACCTGTATTACCGTCTGCCCTAGGGAGACCAGGCTCGTTGCCGTAATTCCTCGCACTTCAATTGATTCTTTATCGTCGATGATGGCTGAATCGCGTAAAGCAGTTTTCTTGATAATATTAATCTCCGATCCAGAGTCTAATAATAAACTCGTCTTAGTTTTTAGTTCTGGGGAAACTATTCGCGCAGTTGGTGTCGTTGGGGAATCGTTAAATTTTATTGAAATAATTCGGAGAGGTCGCCTTCCGAATCCGAATCTAACTCCTGGTGATCCTCCTTCGCCGGTTGCTTGTGCTTCACCTTTTCCTTCTTGACTTGAGATTCTGAATTTTCTGTTTGTGACCTCGTTTGGTTGTGGGATGTCTCTCCCACAGTATTTAATACTTGTTCGTTCGTCCTCTCGGTCGGCTTTGCGTTTGCCCTGTTCCTCATTATAGGTGGTGGAGTCGATCTTGCGGGGGCGGCTACCCTTGTTCTGTTCGTTGCCGTCGGCGCCGGTCTCCTGGTTGCTGCTTGCACTCTTGGGCGATTCGGCGTATCGTTCCTTCGAGGCTCGCCCCATTCTCCCGAAGGACGTGTTTGGTTTCCCGATTGTCTCGAAGCATAGGGTACGATTATTCCGGCATCTACACGGGCTTTAAATTTGTAGCAATCTTTTACTAAATGCCCAGGTTTTTTACAATAGTTACATGTGATAATATTTTGTCTCGGAGCATTTGAGTAATTCTGTGATGGAGGTACTGATCTTCGATCTTGGCGGTTATTCCTGACATTGTTGTTAGTGTTCAAAGGACGTACGTTTTCGCGTTTGTAATTGTTCGGAGGTATCGGTCGTTGGGGTCGCGTTCTATCGTTTATTTGTTTTAATTCGTGTGTTGCTTTGACGGCTTGGCGATACGCGTCTTCTAAAGTGTGGTATCCTGCTAGCTTTACTCGCATATATACCTCGTTCGGGAGTCCCTTAACGAAGGCTTCTCTTGTTTCCCAGTCTATTGTATCTTGGATGTCGGGGGATATAATCCCGTAGTCGCCCCTTTCTCCGTCCATTATTGCTAATCTAAGATTTCTAACGCGATCCATATAATCTAATATGTTTTCTCCGGGTCGTTGAAATATCGTCCCTAATTCTCCTTTATATTCGTTAAGAGATTTCTTTGGGCCGAACAGATCCTTTAATTTATTTGCAAAATCGTTTAGGCTTCTTAATTCCGTATCTTCGATGGCGAGGAACGCGTGTCCACGGAGTTTATTGGTTAATAATTTTACTAATTGTGGTTCTTGATACCTAGGAATCATATTTCGCGCGCGCTCGCAAGCTCTTAAAAAGTGAAATACCGATGGTCGATAGCCGTCGAACACTGGTACCGACTCGATCGCGTCTTTTAGTTTAATCGGTTGGACATATCCGCCTGGCTGTATTGTCTCTTGTTGGGTTCCCGGCGGCGATACGGGTGATTCAGGTTCCCTTTTTGATTTGAGTTCATACACGCCATTTTGTACTTCAGCGAGTTTTGTACTCATGTCGCGAAAATTCGCATCCCATGCTTTAAGTTTTTCCGATAACGTCAAGATTAAGTCTTCGTCTAATGATTCTAGCCCGGTCGCCATTATTTCTTAGGTATATAATTTATTGATAAATGTAACAACTTTAATCCTCTGTGGAGCGTATCCCACCGCTGCCACCAAAAATATAACCCTCTAATGTTACGTTCCTGTTTGTTTGAATTGATTTTAAACCGTTGAATTCGCAAGATTTTTTTTTTTTTTTATTGTTTTAATTTTAATTAGTTTTTTGTGTTTGTTTTAATTTATTTTGTTTTGTTTAATTTAATTTAATTTAATTTAGTTCGATTTAGTTGAGTTTCGTCAGGAGGGGAAAATTTACACGATATAATTATATTTAAGATATTGAATCAAGGTTTTCGATTAAAATCTATTTCTAAGTTGAAAGTTTATTGTTACGTACTCGTTTAAAGTCAATTCAAACTTTTGATTTTAATTTAATCTGAAGGGAAAGATTTAAATTTAATTGGCTGTATAAGAAATATTTCTCACACGGTAGTTGCTGCCACCAGAAACAGTCTGAGGACTGTTTCGAATAGAAAAATTTCCTTGTACTTATTTTCGAAATAATTCTATTGATAAATTAATTACTTATGGATAGCGTTGACTAGTGTTAGGCTACTGATAAAATAATTTCCACGTTTTTCGGCTAACCTGCTATGTGCAGGGATACTCGCACGGGAGAGGATTAAAGTTGGATAAAAATAAGTATTCGATTTGTTCGCACGGAATTTATCTAAACTTCAGTATAGAATTATTTAAAATTATATATATATATATATATATGTGTATGTATATATCTGTATGTAGGAATTATTTGAGAGTTCGGTTCAATTTCGTTGTATAGAATTTACTTAAATTTGAATATGGAATTATTCAAGTTGTTATATATATGTATATATATATATATATATATATATAGCGTTTTAGGGACGGTAAAACAAGAGTGTTCGCGTTAATGGATTGGTTAAGATTTCGAATTTTCTTCGTTTGATGCAAATTTTATCTTTACGTTTCCTTCTCCTCCTCTCTTAATTTCGCCAATGAATCTATCATTGAACTGGACCTTAGTTCATTTGTTAGAGTGATTTTTTTTTTTTTTTTTTTTTTTTTTTTTTTACCGTTTCGATCTTCTTGCCTTCCGAATTGAGTGTTTACGAGAAAGTGATTTCAATGATCCTCTCTGTGTGGGGTTCGTGTGATTTCGCAAACCTTGCCCAAAGATGGGCAGTATTTTGCCAGCAGTGGGAGGAGGAATGCGAAGATCAATAGATGGTTCGATAGTCGAAACACCGTTATCCACAACCCAACACAGCGAATGATCCTTTGGTTAAGATTCAGAAGGGAATTATTCTATTTTATAATTGTATACAACGATGGCAAGAATGAAGATATCGGTCAATTAGATCTAATTTGATAGTCTTCTCTGCGTAAAACTCGTGTGATTTCGCAAGCCTTGCCCAAAGACGGGCAATGTTTTGCCAACAGTGGGAGGAGGAATGCGAAGATCAATGAGTGTTTCAGTAATTGAAGACACCGTTTTCACAAGCCTACGCAGCGAATGACCCTTCGTTTATTCTCAAAATTGAAACGAAATTGAATGTATTAATTGATGATAAGTAAATCGGATTCGGTTCCTGGATGTGGCGAAGTTACTAGAGAAGAAGAAAATTTTATAAAAATTGAGACTCTTACCTTGTTCCGTCAGGGGCCATCGGCTCGTAATAGTCGTCGGTGAAATTTTTTTTTTTATTTGGTTTAGTTATTCGACTCAGGTATAATTATTATTAGAACTGTAGTTTATTTATTTTTGATTAGAAATACACTCTAAATAAGCTTGCGGCTTATTTATTCGGATAAACGTCGCGGGTATAAATATATTTATTTATGAGGATGTTTTTTTTTTTTTTTTTTTTTTTAAATCTCGCCAATGAAATGAACACTTAAAAAGATTTCTAACTTAATTTGTGACTTAAACTGAGCAATTAATAAGAGACCGTCGAGGTGCAATGCGCGAATGACGACAATATATTGTGTGTTCATATAATAACATGCGAATAGTATTGTTGTTAAATTTTATAACTCATTAATAGCATTGTTTTATTGTTTTGAGTAGAATGTTCGATAACATAAAGTACACACATATATATAAATATACATATATATTTTTTCTCTCTCTTTTTTTTGTGTAGTTTTCATATAAAATTCTCTGAGGTTATCCGAATGTTAGTTAGTTTAAATAATGTTATGTTGTGTGTTCTACTTCTTTTATGTTCATTTAGATTATTAATAATTTGGCTTAAAATATAGATTTTGTATGTATGCGTGCATGTTTCATGAAATTCTTTACTGAAATGTTGGTTAGTTTTAATTATTTATTTTATGTTTACTAGTTAATTTTGATTTAGTAGAGTAGAACACGCATACACACACATAAGTATATATGTATATATTTCTGATAGTGTGACCTTTCTCTTTTTTTTTGTTAAAAAGAATTCTTTAATTGTGTATTTGAGGTTATATGTCAATTATTTGTTTTTATATATATATATATATATCTATATGTTTGTAATGTGACAACGTAGTATTGAAAGTTTACCAGATTATTATGTGTTTGATATGGTTTACATATTTATGCTGTACGCAATTCTCCCAATCGAGGCGGTGTTAATTATTTTTAATCGCTGGATTTGCTAACAAGTAGTTAGTCGGTTAGTTTCAATAGTACTGTATGTTCTATATCTTTTATATTCATTTAGATTATTAATAATTTGGTTTAAAATATAGATTTTATATATATATATATAGACATGCATGTTTCGTAGTATAGTTTTCATATGTAGTTCTTTACTAGAATGAGCACGAGTTTTGATTATGTATTTTATGTTTACCAGATTGTTAATTTGATTTAATAGTATAGAATGCGCACACATATACATATTTCCGTCAATGTGATTTTTATATAAGTTTTTTTTTTTTTTTTTTAATAGTGTAGTATTGTGTATTTTAGGTTAGGTGTTTATTAGACTGTTAACCATTTGATTTCGTATATGCATATATATTTGAAATTTGATAATTTTGGATTTGTTACATAGTATTGAAAGTTTTATTTCTAATATTTACTAAATTGTTATGTGTTTAACATATATGTATATATTTGTGTATAATACTCCAAGTTGCTGCGATGTTAGTTGTTTTGATCATTTGTTTTGTTAATTAAAAAAAATGTATTCCCGCTGTTTCAATTATTTCCCTTCTGTAGTCATTCTTATTTCTTGATTTACTCGTTTGGTTCGCCACTCGTTTAATTCATTAATTAATTTTTATTTACTGATTTAAATTCTTCTTTTGTATTTCACATATTCCGTCTTCGTTGATTGATTGTAGTATATCTTCTTGTTGCTCCTTTGCGAATTTGTCATATATAATCCTACTTATTCTTGTTTTATTTGATCGGTTCGTATCTAGTCCAGTTTATTAATTGACTTTATTTTATACTGATAGTTATCGGTTAGTTTTTCGAATCGTGGTTTATCCTTTGCCAAGTTATCAAGTTCATAGGATATTGGTAGGTTTATTTGATGTTATATACCTATATTTTATTTATTGGTTGATTTATTGAACCATAGGTTTTTAAATATCGTGTCGGTTATTGGTAGATTTATTTAGTGTTATGTGCATATATTTATTTATTGGTTGATTTTATTCTACATATTTTGTGTTTCGTATATATTCATCCCTATAGTTAGTCTATAGTCGCCCTTATTCGTTAATCTTTTATTTTGTTTTGCAGTAGCGTGTGTTCCTTGGTCTATTCAAATTTTACTCGCGCTGATTTCCGTATAGTAGCTTTGTATTTTCGTTACGGCACGTGCGGAGCGCGGGACGTGACATCGCAAATCTCGATGATTTCGTCGATTTTGATGAAAACTGACCGTCATTTCCTTCCCGTTTGAGATATTTCGACGTTTAAGCGCTCCTTTTACTCCTTTTTACGTGCAGAATGTAATTAACAACCGTTTAACCGTCGAAACAAGCGGAACAGCTCGCAAATCTCGATGATTTCGTCGATTTTGATGAAAACTGACCGTCATTTCCTTCCCGTTTGAGATATTTCGACGTTTAAGCGCTCCTTTTACTCCTTTTTACGTGCAGAATGTAATAAACAACCGTTTAACCGTCGAAACAAGCGGAACAGCTCGCAAATCTCGATGATTTCGTCGATTTTGATGAAAACTGACCGTCATTTCCTTCCCGTTTGAGATATTTCGACGTTTAAGCGCTCCTTTTACTCCTTTTTACGTGCAGAATGTAATAAACAACCGTTTAACCGTCGAAACAAGCGGAACAGCTCGCAAATCTCGATGATTTCGTCGATTTTGATGAAAACTGACCGTCATTTCCTTCCCGTTTGAGATATTTCGACGTTTAAGCGCTCCTTTTACTCCTTTTTACGTGCAGAATGTAATAAACAACCGTTTAACCGTCGAAACAAGCGGAACAGCTCGCAAATCTCGATGATTTCGTCGATTTTGATGAAAATTGACCGCCATTTCCTTCCCGTTTGAGATATTTCGACGTTTAAGCGCTCCTTTTACTCCTTTTTACGTGCAGAATGTAATTAACAACCGTTTAACCGTCGAAACAAGCAGAGCAGCTCGCAAATCTCGATGATTTCGTCGATTTTGATGAAAATTGACCGCCATTTCCTTCCCGTTTGAGATATTTCGACGTTTAAGCGCTCCTTTTACTCCTTTTTACGTGCAGAATGTAATAAACAACCGTTTAACCGTCGAAACAAGCGGAACAGCTCGCAAATCTCGATGATTTCGTCGATTTTGATGAAAACTGACCGTCATTTCCTTCCCGTTTGAGATATTTCGACGTTTAAGCGCTCCTTTTACTCCTTTTTACGTGCAGAATGTAATAAACAACCGTTTAACCGTCGAAACAAGCGGAACAGCTCGCAAATCTCGATGATTTCGTCGATTTTGATGAAAACTGACCGTCATTTCCTTCCCGTTTGAGATATTTCGACGTTTAAGCGCTCCTTTTACTCCTTTTTACGTGCAGAATGTAATAAACAACCGTTTAACCGTCGATACAAGCGGAACAGCTCGCAAATCTCGATGATTTCGTCGATTTTGATGAAAACTGACAGTCATTTCCTTCCCGTTTGAGATATTTCGACGTTTAAGCGCTCCTTTTACTCCTTTTTACGTGCAGAATGTAATAAACAACCGTTTAACCGTCGAAACAAGCGGAACAGCTCGCAAATCTCGATGATTTCGTCGATTTTGATGAAAACTGACCGTCATTTCCTTCCCGTTTGAGATATTTCGACGTTTATGCTCTCCTTTTACTCCTTTTTACGTGCAGAATGTAATAAACAACCGTTTAACCGTCGAAACAAGCAGAGCAGCTCGCAAATCTCGATGATTTCGTCGATTTTGATGAAAAGTGACCGCCATTTCCTTCCCGTTTGAGATATTTCGACGTTTAAGCGCTCTTTTTACTCCTTTTTACGTGCAGAATGTAATAAACAACCGTTTAACCGTCGAAACAAGCGGAACAGCTCGCAAATCTCGATGATTTCGTCGATTTTGATGAAAACTGACCGTCATTTCCTTCCCGTTTGAGATATTTCGACGTTTAAGAGCTCCTTTTACTCCTTTTCACGTGCAGAATGTAATAAACAACCGTTTAACCGTCGAAACAAGCGGAACAGCTCGCAAATCTCGATGATTTCGTCGATTTTGATGAAAACTGACCGTCATTTCCTTCCCGTTTGAGATATTTCAACGTTTAAGCGCTCCTTTTACTCCTTTTCACGTGCAGAATGTAATAAACAACCGTTTAACCGTCGAAACAAGCGGAACAGCTCGCAAATCTCGATGATTTCGTCGATTTTGATGAAAACTGACGGTCATTTCCTTCCCGTTTGAGATATTTCGACGTTTAAGAGCTCCTTTTACTCCTTTTCACGTGCAGAATGTAATAAACAACCGTTTAACCGTCGAAACAAGCGGAACAGCTCGCAAATCTCGATGATTTCGTCGATTTTGATGAAAACTGACCGTCATTTCCTTCCCGTTTGAGATATTTCGACGTTTAAGCGCTCCTTTTACTCCTTTTTACGTACAGAATGTAATAAACAACCGTTTAACCGTCGAAACAAGCGGAACAGCTCGCAAATCTCGATGATTTCGTCGATTTTGATGAAAACTGACCGTCATTTCCTTCCCGTTTGAGATATTTCGACGTTTAAGCGCTCCTTTTACTCCTTTTTACGTACAGAATGTAATAAACAACCGTTTAACCGTCGAAACAAGCGGAACAGCTCGCAAATCTCGATGATTTCGTCGATTTTGATGAAAACTGATCGTCATTTCCTTCCCGTTTGAGATATTTCGACGTTTAAGCGCTCCTTTTACTCCTTTTTACGTGCAGAATGTAATAAACAACCGTTTAACCGTCGAAACAAGCGGAACAGCTCGCAAATCTCGATGATTTCGTCGATTTTGATGAAAACTGACCGTCATTTCCTTCCCGTTTGAGATATTTCGACGTTTAAGCGCTCCTTTTACTCCTTTTTACGTGCAGAATGTAATAAACAACCGTTTAACCGTCGAAACAAGCAGAGCAGCTCGCAAATCTCGATGATTTCGTCGATTTTGATGAAAATTGACCGCCATTTCCTTCCCGTTTGAGATATTTCGACGTTTAAGCGCTCCTTTTACTCCTTTTTACGTACAGAATGTAATAAACAACCGTTTAAACGTCGAAACAAGCGGAACAGCTCGCAAATCTCGATGATTTCGTCGATTTTGATGAAAACTGATCGTCATTTCCTTCCCGTTTGAGATATTTCGACGTTTAAGCGCTCCTTTTACTCCTTTTTACGTGCAGAATGTAATAAACAACCGCTTAACCGTCGAAACAAGCGGAACAGCTCGCAAATCTCGATGATTTCGTCGATTTTGATGAAAACTGACCGTCATTTCCTTCCCGTTTGAGATATTTCGACGTTTAAGCGCTCCTTTTACTCCTTTTTACGTACAGAATGTAATAAACAACCGTTTAACCGTCGAAACAAGCGGAACAGCTCGCAAATCTCGATGATTTCGTCGATTTTGATGAAAACTGACCGTCATTTCCTTCCCGTTTGAGATATTTCGACGTTTAAGCGCTCCTTTTACTCCTTTTTACGTGCAGAATGTAATAAACAACCGTTTAACCGTCGAAACAAGCGGAACAGCTCGCAAATCTCGATGATTTCGTCGATTTTGATGAAAACTGACCGTCATTTCCTTCCCGTTTGAGATATTTCGACGTTTAAGCGCTCCTTTTACTCCTTTTTACGTGCAGAATGTAATAAACAACCGTTTAACCGTCGAAACAAGCGGAACAGCTCGCAAATCTCGATGATTTCGTCGATTTTGATGAAAACTGACCGTCATTTCCTTCCCGTTTGAGATATTTCGACGTTTAAGCGCTCCTTTTACTCCTTTTTACGTGCAGAATGTAATTAACAACCGTTTAACCGTCGAAACAAGCGGAACAGCTCGCAAATCTCGATGATTTCGTCGATTTTGCTGAAAACTGACCGTCATTTCCTTCCCGTTTGAGATATTTCGACGTTTAAGCGCTCCTTTTACTCCTTTTTACGTGCAGAATGTAATTAACAACCGTTTAACCGTCGAAACAAGCAGAGCAGCTCGCAAATCTCGATGATTTCGTCGATTTTGATGAAAATTGACCGCCATTTCCTTCCCGTTTGAGATATTTCGACGTTTAAGCGCTCCTTTTACTCCTTTTTACGTGCAGAATGTAATAAACAACCGTTTAACCGTTGAAACAAGCGGAACAGCTCGCAAATCTCGATGATTTCGTCGATTTTGATGAAAACTGATCGTCATTTCCTTCCCGTTTGAGATATTTCGACGTTTAAGCGCTCCTTTTACTCCTTTTTACGTGCAGAATGTAATAAACAACCGTTTAACCGTCGAAACAAGCGGAACAGCTCGCAAATCTCGATGATTTCGTCGATTTTGATGAAAACTGACCGTCATTTCCTTCCCGTTTGAGATATTTCGACGTTTAAGCGCTCCTTTTACTCCTTTTTACGTGCAGAATGTAATAAACAACCGTTTAACCGTCGAAACAAGCAGAGCAGCTCGCAAATCTCGATGATTTCGTCGATTTTGATGAAAACTGACCGTCATTTCCTTCCCGTTTGAGATATTTCGACGTTTAAGCGCTCCTTTTACTCCTTTTTACGTGCAGAATGTAATAAACAACCGTTTAACCGTCGAAACAAGCGGAACAGCTCGCAAATCTCGATGATTTCGTCGATTTTGATGAAAACTGATCGTCATTTCCTTCCCGTTTGAGATATTTCGACGTTTAAGCGCTCCTTTTACTCCTTTTTACGTGCAGAATGTAATAAACAACCGTTTAACCGTCGAAACAAGCGGAACAGCTCGCAAATCTCGATGATTTCGTCGATTTTGATGAAAACTGACCGTCATTTCCTTCCCGTTTGAGATATTTCGACGTTTAAGCGCTCCTTTTACTCCTTTTTACGTGCAGAATGTAATAAACAACCGTTTAACCGTCGAAACAAGCAGAGCAGCTCGCAAATCTCGATGATTTCGTCGATTTTGATGAAAATTGACCGCCATTTCCTTCCCGTTTGAGATATTTCGACGTTTAAGCGCTCCTTTTACTCCTTTTTACGTACAGAATGTAATAAACAACCGTTTAAACGTCGAAACAAGCGGAACAGCTCGCAAATCTCGATGATTTCGTCGATTTTGATGAAAACTGATCGTCATTTCCTTCCCGTTTGAGATATTTCGACGTTTAAGCGCTCCTTTTACTCCTTTTTACGTGCAGAATGTAATAAACAACCGTTTAACCGTCGAAACAAGCGGAACAGCTCGCAAATCTCGATGATTTCGTCGATTTTGATGAAAACTGACCGTCATTTCCTTCCCGTTTGAGATATTTCGACGTTTAAGCGCTCCTTTTACTCCTTTTTACGTGCAGAATGTAATTAACAACCGTTTAACCGTCGAAACAAGCAGAGCAGCTCGCAAATCTCGATGATTTCGTCGATTTTGATGAAAATTGACCGCCATTTCCTTCCCGTTTGAGATATTTCGACGTTTAAGCGCTCCTTTTACTCCTTTTTACGTGCAGAATGTAATAAACAACCGTTTAACCGTCGAAACAAGCGGAACAGCTCGCAAATCTCGATGATTTCGTCGATTTTGATGAAAACTGACCGTCATTTCCTTCCCGTTTGAGATATTTCGACGTTTAAGCGCTCCTTTTACTCCTTTTTACGTGCAGAATGTAATAAACAACCGTTTAACCGTCGAAACAAGCGGAACAGCTCGCAAATCTCGATGATTTCGTCGATTTTGATGAAAACTGACCGTCATTTCCTTCCCGTTTGAGATATTTCGACGTTTAAGCGCTCCTTTTACTCCTTTTTACGTGCAGAATGTAATAAACAACCGTTTAACCGTCGAAACAAGCGGAACAGCTCGCAAATCTCGATGATTTCGTCGATTTTGATGAAAACTGACCGTCATTTCCTTCCCGTTTGAGATATTTCGACGTTTAAGCGCTCCTTTTACTCCTTTTTACGTGCAGAATGTAATTAACAACCGTTTAACCGTCGAAACAAGCGGAACAGCTCGCAAATCTCGATGATTTCGTCGATTTTGATGAAAACTGACCGTCATTTCCTTCCCGTTTGAGATATTTCGACGTTTAAGCGCTCCTTTTACTCCTTTTTACGTGCAGAATGTAATAAACAACCGTTTAACCGTCGAAACAAGCGGAACAGCTCGCAAATCTCGATGATTTCGTCGATTTTGATGAAAACTGACCGTCATTTCCTTCCCGTTTGAGATATTTCGACGTTTAAGCGCTCCTTTTACTCCTTTTTACGTGCAGAATGTAATAAACAACCGTTTAACCGTCGAAACAAGCGGAACAGCTCGCAAATCTCGATGATTTCGTCGATTTTGATGAAAACTGACCGTCATTTCCTTCCCGTTTGAGATATTTCGACGTTTAAGCGCTCCTTTTACTCCTTTTTACGTGCAGAATGTAATAAACAACCGTTTAACCGTCGAAACAAGCGGAACAGCTCGCAAATCTCGATGATTTCGTCGATTTTGATGAAAATTGACCGCCATTTCCTTCCCGTTTGAGATATTTCGACGTTTAAGCGCTCCTTTTACTCCTTTTTACGTGCAGAATGTAATTAACAACCGTTTAACCGTCGAAACAAGCAGAGCAGCTCGCAAATCTCGATGATTTCGTCGATTTTGATGAAAATTGACCGCCATTTCCTTCCCGTTTGAGATATTTCGACGTTTAAGCGCTCCTTTTACTCCTTTTTACGTGCAGAATGTAATAAACAACCGTTTAACCGTCGAAACAAGCGGAACAGCTCGCAAATCTCGATGATTTCGTCGATTTTGATGAAAACTGACCGTCATTTCCTTCCCGTTTGAGATATTTCGACGTTTAAGCGCTCCTTTTACTCCTTTTTACGTGCAGAATGTAATAAACAACCGTTTAACCGTCGAAACAAGCGGAACAGCTCGCAAATCTCGATGATTTCGTCGATTTTGATGAAAACTGACCGTCATTTCCTTCCCGTTTGAGATATTTCGACGTTTAAGCGCTCCTTTTACTCCTTTTTACGTGCAGAATGTAATAAACAACCGTTTAACCGTCGAAACAAGCGGAACAGCTCGCAAATCTCGATGATTTCGTCGATTTTGATGAAAACTGACAGTCATTTCCTTCCCGTTTGAGATATTTCGACGTTTAAGCGCTCCTTTTACTCCTTTTTACGTGCAGAATGTAATAAACAACCGTTTAACCGTCGAAACAAGCGGAACAGCTCGCAAATCTCGATGATTTCGTCGATTTTGATGAAAACTGACCGTCATTTCCTTCCCGTTTGAGATATTTCGACGTTTAAGCGCTCCTTTTACTCCTTTTTACGTGCAGAATGTAATAAACAACCGTTTAACCGTCGAAACAAGCGGAACAGCTCGCAAATCTCGATGATTTCGTCGATTTTGATGAAAACTGACCGTCATTTCCTTCCCGTTTGAGATATTTCGACGTTTAAGCGCTCCTTTTACTCCTTTTTACGTGCAGAATGTAATAAACAACCGTTTAACCGTCGAAACAAGCGGAACAGCTCGCAAATCTCGATGATTTCGTCGATTTTGATGAAAATTGACCGCCATTTCCTTCCCGTTTGAGATATTTCGACGTTTAAGCGCTCCTTTTACTCCTTTTTACGTGCAGAATGTAATTAACAACCGTTTAACCGTCGAAACAAGCAGAGCAGCTCGCAAATCTCGATGATTTCGTCGATTTTGATGAAAATTGACCGCCATTTCCTTCCCGTTTGAGATATTTCGACGTTTAAGCGCTCCTTTTACTCCTTTTTACGTGCAGAATGTAATAAACAACCGTTTAACCGTCGAAACAAGCGGAACAGCTCGCAAATCTCGATGATTTCGTCGATTTTGATGAAAACTGACCGTCATTTCCTTCCCGTTTGAGATATTTCGACGTTTAAGCGCTCCTTTTACTCCTTTTTACGTGCAGAATGTAATAAACAACCGTTTAACCGTCGAAACAAGCGGAACAGCTCGCAAATCTCGATGATTTCGTCGATTTTGATGAAAACTGACCGTCATTTCCTTCCCGTTTGAGATATTTCGACGTTTAAGCGCTCCTTTTACTCCTTTTTACGTGCAGAATGTAATAAACAACCGTTTAACCGTCGAAACAAGCGGAACAGCTCGCAAATCTCGATGATTTCGTCGATTTTGATGAAAACTGACAGTCATTTCCTTCCCGTTTGAGATATTTCGACGTTTAAGCGCTCCTTTTACTCCTTTTTACGTGCAGAATGTAATAAACAACCGTTTAACCGTCGAAACAAGCGGAACAGCTCGCAAATCTCGATGATTTCGTCGATTTTGATGAAAACTGACCGTCATTTCCTTCCCGTTTGAGATATTTCGACGTTTATGCTCTCCTTTTACTCCTTTTTACGTGCAGAATGTAATAAACAACCGTTTAACCGTCGAAACAAGCAGAGCAGCTCGCAAATCTCGATGATTTCGTCGATTTTGATGAAAAGTGACCGCCATTTCCTTCCCGTTTGAGATATTTCGACGTTTAAGCGCTCTTTTTACTCCTTTTTACGTGCAGAATGTAATAAACAACCGTTTAACCGTCGAAACAAGCGGAACAGCTCGCAAATCTCGATGATTTCGTCGATTTTGATGAAAACTGACCGTCATTTCCTTCCCGTTTGAGATATTTCGACGTTTAAGCGCACCTTTTACTCCTTTTTACGTGCAGAATGTAATAAACAACCGTTTAACCGTCGAAACAAGCGGAACAGCTCGCAAATCTCGATGATTTCGTCGATTTTGATGAAAACTGACGGTCATTTCCTTCCCGTTTGAGATATTTCGACGTTTAAGAGCTCCTTTTACTCCTTTTCACGTGCAGAATGTAATAAACAACCGTTTAACCGTCGAAACAAGCGGAACAGCTCGCAAATCTCGATGATTTCGTCGATTTTGATGAAAACTGACCGTCATTTCCTTCCCGTTTGAGATATTTCAACGTTTAAGCGCTCCTTTTACTCCTTTTCACGTGCAGAATGTAATAAACAACCGTTTAACCGTCGAAACAAGCGGAACAGCTCGCAAATCTCGATGATTTCGTCGATTTTGATGAAAACTGACGGTCATTTCCTTCCCGTTTGAGATATTTCGACGTTTAAGAGCTCCTTTTACTCCTTTTCACGTGCAGAATGTAATAAACAACCGTTTAACCGTCGAAACAAGCGGAACAGCTCGCAAATCTCGATGATTTCGTCGATTTTGATGAAAACTGACCGTCATTTCCTTCCCGTTTGAGATATTTCGACGTTTAAGCGCTCCTTTTACTCCTTTTTACGTACAGAATGTAATAAACAACCGTTTAACCGTCGAAACAAGCGGAACAGCTCGCAAATCTCGATGATTTCGTCGATTTTGATGAAAACTGACCGTCATTTCCTTCCCGTTTGAGATATTTCGACGTTTAAGCGCTCCTTTTACTCCTTTTTACGTGCAGAATGTAATAAACAACCGTTTAACCGTCGAAACAAGCGGAACAGCTCGCAAATCTCGATGATTTCGTCGATTTTGATGAAAACTGACCGTCATTTCCTTCCCGTTTGAGATATTTCGACGTTTAAGCGCTCCTTTTACTCCTTTTTACGTGCAGAATGTAATAAACAACCGTTTAACCGTCGAAACAAGCGGAACAGCTCGCAAATCTCGATGATTTCGTCGATTTTGATGAAAACTGACCGTCATTTCCTTCCCGTTTGAGATATTTCGACGTTTAAGCGCTCCTTTTACTCCTTTTTACGTGCAGAATGTAATAAACAACCGTTTAACCGTCGAAACAAGCGGAACAGCTCGCAAATCTCGATGATTTCGTCGATTTTGATGAAAACTGACCGTCATTTCCTTCCCGTTTGAGATATTTCGACGTTTAAGCGCTCCTTTTACTCCTTTTTACGTGCAGAATGTAATTAACAACCGTTTAACCGTCGAAACAAGCGGAACAGCTCGCAAATCTCGATGATTTCGTCGATTTTGCTGAAAACTGACCGTCATTTCCTTCCCGTTTGAGATATTTCGACGTTTAAGCGCTCCTTTTACTCCTTTTTACGTGCAGAATGTAATAAACAACCGTTTAACCGTCGAAACAAGCGGAACAGCTCGCAAATCTCGATGATTTCGTCGATTTTGATGAAAACTGACCGTCATTTCCTTCCCGTTTGAGATATTTCGACGTTTAAGCGCTCCTTTTACTCCTTTTTACGTGCAGAATGTAATAAACAACCGTTTAACCGTCGAAACAAGCGGAACAGCTCGCAAATCTCGATGATTTCGTCGATTTTGATGAAAACTGACCGTCATTTCCTTCCCGTTTGAGATATTTCGACGTTTAAGCGCTCCTTTTACTCCTTTTTACGTGCAGAATGTAATAAACAACCGTTTAACCGTCGAAACAAGCGGAACAGCTCGCAAATCTCGATGATTTCGTCGATTTTGATGAAAACTGACCGTCATTTCCTTCCCGTTTGAGATATTTCGACGTTTAAGCGCTCCTTTTACTCCTTTTTACGTGCAGAATGTAATAAACGACCGTTTAACCTTCGAAACAAGCGGAACAGCTCGCAAATCTCGATGATTTCGTCGATTTTGACCAAAACTAACCGTCATTTCCTTCCCGTTTGAGATATTTCGACGTTTAAGCGCCCTTCTTACTCCATATATCTTGCAGAACGTAGTGCATTCCAGTTTCAACGTCTAAACAAGCGGAACAGCTCGCAAATCTCGATGATTTCGTCGATTTTGACAAAAACTAACCGTCATTTCCTTCCCGTTTGAGAAATTTCAACGTTTAAGCGCTCTTTTTACTAAAAGTAACGTGCAGAATGTAATACACGCCAGTTCCTGCTTCGAAACAAGCGGAACTGCTCGCAAATCTCGATGATTTCGTCGATTTTGACTAAATCTAACCGTCATTTAGTTCCCGTTTGAGATATTTCGACGTTTAAGCGCTCTTTTTACTCCATATAACGTGCAGAATGTAATGCATGCCAGTTTCTACGTCGAAAGAAGCGGAACAGCTAGCAAATCTCGATGATTTTGTCGATTTTGACCAAAACTAACTGTCATTTCCTTCCCGTTTGAAATATTTCGACGTTTAACCGCACTTTTTACTCCATTTATCGTGTAGAATGTAATACACTCCAGACTCAGCTTCGAAACAAATGGAACAGCTAGCAAATCTCGATGATTTCGTCGATTTTGACCAAAACTAACCGTCATTTCCTTCCCGTTTGAGATATTTCGACGTTTAAGCGCTCCTTTTACTCCTTTTTACGTGCAGAATGTAATAAACAACCGTTTAACCGTCGAAACAAGCGGAACAGCTCGCAAATCTCGATGATTTCGTCGATTTTGATGAAAACTGACCGTCATTTCCTTCCCGTTTGAGATATTTCGACGTTTAAGCGCTCCTTTTACTCCTTTTTACGTGCAGAATGTAATTAACAACCGTTTAACCGTCGAAACAAGCAGAGCAGCTCGCAAATCTCGATGATTTCGTCGATTTTGATGAAAATTGACCGCCATTTCCTTCCCGTTTGAGATATTTCGACGTTTAAGCGCTCCTTTTACTCCTTTTTACGTGCAGAATGTAATAAACAACCGTTTAATCGTCGAAACAAGCGGAACAGCTCGCAAATCTCGATGATTTCGTCGATTTTGATGAAAACTGACCGTCATTTCCTTCCCGTTTGAGATATTTCGACGTTTAAGCGCTCCTTTTACTCCTTTTTACGTGCAGAATGTAATAAACAACCGTTTAACCGTCGAAACAAGCGGAACAGCTCGCAAATCTCGATGATTTCGTCGATTTTGATGAAAACTGACCGTCATTTCCTTCCCGTTTGAGATATTTCGACGTTTAAGCGCTCCTTTTACTCCTTTTTACGTGCAGAATGTAATAAACAACCGTTTAACCGTCGAAACAAGCGGAACAGCTCGCAAATCTCGATGATTTCGTCGATTTTGATGAAAACTGACCGTCATTTCCTTCCCGTTTGAGATATTTCGACGTTTAAGCGCTCCTTTTACTCCTTTTTACGTGCAGAATGTAATAAACAACCGTTTAACCGTCGAAACAAGCGGAACAGCTCGCAAATCTCGATGATTTCGTCGATTTTGATGAAAACTGACAGTCATTTCCTTCCCGTTTGAGATATTTCGACGTTTAAGCGCTCCTTTTACTCCTTTTTACGTGCAGAATGTAATAAACAACCGTTTAACCGTCGAAACAAGCGGAACAGCTCGCAAATCTCGATGATTTCGTCGATTTTGATGAAAACTGACCGTCATTTCCTTCCCGTTTGAGATATTTCGACGTTTAAGCGCACCTTTTACTCCTTTTTACGTGCAGAATGTAATAAACAACCGTTTAACCGTCGAAACAAGCGGAACAGCTCGCAAATCTCGATGATTTCGTCGATTTTGATGAAAACTGACGGTCATTTCCTTCCCGTTTGAGATATTTCGACGTTTAAGAGCTCCTTTTACTCCTTTTCACGTGCAGAATGTAATAAACAACCGTTTAACCGTCGAAACAAGCGGAACAGCTCGCAAATCTCGATGATTTCGTCGATTTTGATGAAAACTGACCGTCATTTCCTTCCCGTTTGAGATATTTCAACGTTTAAGCGCTCCTTTTACTCCTTTTCACGTGCAGAATGTAATAAACAACCGTTTAACCGTCGAAACAAGCGGAACAGCTCGCAAATCTCGATGATTTCGTCGATTTTGATGAAAACTGACGGTCATTTCCTTCCCGTTTGAGATATTTCGACGTTTAAGAGCTCCTTTTACTCCTTTTCACGTGCAGAATGTAATAAACAACCGTTTAACCGTCGAAACAAGCGGAACAGCTCGCAAATCTCGATGATTTCGTCGATTTTGATGAAAACTGACCGTCATTTCCTTCCCGTTTGAGATATTTCGACGTTTAAGCGCTCCTTTTACTCCTTTTTACGTGCAGAATGTAATTAACAACCGTTTAACCGTCGAAACAAGCAGAGCAGCTCGCAAATCTCGATGATTTCGTCGATTTTGATGAAAATTGACCGCCATTTCCTTCCCGTTTGAGATATTTCGACGTTTAAGCGCTCCTTTTACTCCTTTTTACGTGCAGAATGTAATAAACAACCGTTTAACCGTCGAAACAAGCGGAACAGCTAGCAAATCTCGATGATTTCGTCGATTTTGATGAAAACTGATCGTCATTTCCTTCCCGTTTGAGATATTTCGACGTTTAAGCGCTCCTTTTACTCCTTTTTACGTGCAGAATGTAATAAACAACCGTTTAACCGTCGAAACAAGCGGAACAGCTCGCAAATCTCGATGATTTCGTCGATTTTGATGAAAACTGACCGTCATTTCCTTCCCGTTTGAGATATTTCGACGTTTAAGCGCTCCTTTTACTCCTTTTTACGTGCAGAATGTAATTAACAACCGTTTAACCGTCGAAACAAGCAGAGCAGCTCGCAAATCTCGATGATTTCGTCGATTTTGATGAAAATTGACCGCCATTTCCTTCCCGTTTGAGATATTTCGACGTTTAAGCGCTCCTTTTACTCCTTTTTACGTGCAGAATGTAATAAACAACCGTTTAACCGTCGAAACAAGCGGAACAGCTCGCAAATCTCGATGATTTCGTCGATTTTGATGAAAACTGACCGTCATTTCCTTCCCGTTTGAGATATTTCGACGTTTAAGCGCTCCTTTTACTCCTTTTTACGTGCAGAATGTTGTCACGTCCCGCGCTCCGCACGTGCCGTAACGAAGATACAAAATTACTATACGCAAATCAGCGCGAGAAAAATTTGAATACACCAAGGAACACACGCTACTACAAAACAAAATAAAAAATTAACAAATGAGGGCGACAAATAAATCCAACTATCAGTATAAAATAAAGTAAATAAAATCAATTAATAAACTGGACTAGATACGAACCAATCAAATAAATCAAGAATAAGAAGGATTATATATGACAAATTTGCAAAATAAAGGAAAAGGAGCAACAAGAAGATATACTACAATCAATCAACGAAGACGGAATATGTAAAATACAAAAGAAAGAATTTAAATCAGTAAATAAAAATTAATTAATGAATTAAACGAGTCGCGAACCAAACGAGTAAATCAAGAAATAAGAATAACTACAAAAGGAAAATAATCGAAACACCAGGAATATATGTGTATATAAATACATTTTATTCAATCAACGCAGCAACAACTTGGAGAGTTACATATAAATATAAACATATATGCCAAACATGTAATAACCCAGAAAATATTAGAAACAATACTTCCAATACTATACTAATAATACAAATCCAACATTACCAAACTATAAATATATGAGTATATAAAATCAATGAACTTATAGTCTAACGAATACATAAAACATACAATATTGCATTATTAAAGAAATAGAGGTTACATCGTCAGAAATATATATATATGTGTGCGCACTCTACATTATTAAATTAAAATTATTAATTTAAGATACATACTTAAAACTAGCCAACATTCGGGTAAAATAATTATAAATGAGAACTACATTACGTAACATGCATGTCTATATATATAAATATATAAATATATAATCTACACTCTAAACCAAACTACTACTAATAATCTAAATGAATATAAAAGAAATAGAACACACAACGCAACACTAGGGACTAAGTAACAACCTATCGACAGGCTAAAACGTTCAAAAATAATTAACACCGCCTCGACTGGGAGAATTGCGTACAGCATAAATATGTAAACCATATCAAACACATAATAATCTGGTAAACGATAGAAATAAAACTCTCAATACTACGTTGTCACATTACAAAACATATATGTATATATGAAAACAAATAATTGACATATAACCTCAAATACACAATTAAAGAATTTATATGAAAAGTCACACTATCAGAAATATATACATATATACTTATATGTGTGTATGCGTGTTCTATTCTACTAAATCAAAATTAACAATCTAGTAAACATAAAATAAACAATTAACATTTCACTTCGTATGAAACTACACCACTACAAGAAACATGTATATGCATATATATATATATATATATACGTTTGTGTGTGTTTTATATTATTGAACACTATAAAATAAACTACTTAGCACAATAAATAACACTATCGAAAAAATTACAAAACATTAGTCACATTAAAATGACACACAATATAAATATATATATGTCGGAGATGAAAGGAAAGCCGAAGCCGTTCCTTGGAAATTTTGGGAACATCTTCTAGTAGTCTAGCCTGGATTTTATCATAGCTGTAATTGTTAGAGATTTGTGATATCAAGATTGGGTTCGAGGCGACAATTGGTCGCCGAACGTAGCCACGGTCACGGGATGGATGTTTTATCTAACGGAGGTCTGGAGTGGTTGTATGTGTTCTCCGAGAAATGTGGTTGTGGCGGCATGCGACCTCGAGAGCGGGCCTAGCCACGTGTGACGTTGCCTCGGAGGTGCCGATGCAATGGGACATACATTGTATTAGTAATCAAAACTCCAGGCAGAAACTGCCTAGCAACGGCGTTTGGAACTTTCTCGATGCTTCCAACGAGTGTGCCTAGCAACGGCGTTTGGAACCTTCTCGATGCTTCCAAACGGGCATAGAAAACAAAATGCAATCGTACGGGGAGAAAAATCTCCACGAGACTGGCATTCGTCTTGTGGCTGCTTTAGAGAGTGACACGTCGTGTTTCTGCGCTTAAGATCAGTCTGCGCTTAGTAAGGAGTCATCCCGTTGATCGTGGATTCGTTTGAACTCAAATTATTGTTTATAACGATTATTAACTTATTGTTTGTAAACCATATTATTCATTGAACTTACTATCCGTTAAACGTATTACTCATTAGCTTTATTATCTGTTAGACTTACTAACCGTTCAACTTATTATCCACTAACTTTATTATTTGTTTAGTTTATTATTCGTTCAATATATTTTTCGCTAACTTCATTATTTGTTAAGTTTATTATTCTCTAGACTTATTATTTGTTAATCTTTGTAACAGACTTGTGTATAAGTGAAAATATAATCTTAGTTGTGTTAAACAATGGATAACTCACGTGAAGAATTGTCACGCGCCCAAAATTCCAATCCCACCCCGACATCAGAAGTGGGATCAGTGCCGACTATGACAATACAAGAACATATGGCCATCATGCGCGAGTTAATTCAGACGCTGGCGCCGAAGTCAAGTGCGGAACCTAAAAACGTCGTGCTACCACGTTTTAACCCCGCGATCGCGGGCGCCGATCCAGCCGCATGGTGCTCGACTGTGGACCTGCTTATGAAGGGTAATCCTCTGCAAGACAGTGCATTAGTTTCTGTTTTAAATAGTGCTCTAGAGGGTCGTGCAGCGCATTGGCTCACGCAGATAGTGACCGGCGAAGGGCTTACCTGGCCAACGTTTAGGGAACTTTTCATTACACGTTTTGGTAGCAAAGATACGGCAACCTCGACGCTAATGAAGACACTCAGGGAACCACCACAAGAGGACGAAAACATGGCTGCGTACGCCATCCGTCTCCGTTCCCTCCTGGAGACGAAGTGGCAAAATGCCACTATGGCTGAAGTAATCAACGCTGTCGTTCTTTATCACCTGAGCTCACGGGATCAGCGCATCGAAGAGATAGCAGCTATGAAGGATATCAAGACCAAGGACCAATTTTTAGACGAAATGAGAGCTACTGCTTTCGCGAAAAGGCCCGTATTTGCGACGAGCGACACCTCCACGGGCCCTGAAGCCAAAAGACACAAGCCGTCGGCCCACCACGTGAAGTGCCTCTACTGTGGTAAACACGGACACAGAATAGCGGAGTGCCGCAGTAGGATGCAGAAAGAGCAGCGAGGAAATACACAACGCCCGGAAGGAAGACGACCGGCAACATCGCCCCAGGTGGTTTGCTTCAAGTGTAAGGCGGAGGGTCATATCGCACCTGATTGTCCGCTACTGCAGCACAAGAAAACCGGCTCCAAGAACGAACGACGAGTCGACTCCTGCATGGTGGAGTCTCCAGCTGGTAGTTTAAGTCATCTGGGTGAGTCGTACCCATTTTGTTTCGATTCCGGAGCTGAATGCTCGTTAATTAAAGAATCTATATCTTCGAAATTTTCCGGCAAACGAACGACTGATGTAGTAGTAATGCGAGGTATAGGAAATACTTGTGTTAACAGTACACTTCAGATCTTGTCCACTGTATGTATTAACGGTTTTACACTGGAGATAACTTTTCATGTCCTTGCTGATAGCTACTTAAAATATGGTATCATGATTGGTCGTGAAATTTTGAGCCAAGGTTTTGACGTGAATATTACACGAAATAGCGTCGATATTTGCAAGACAAAAATGGTTAACGCCTGTAGCAAAGTCGTGGAAGATGCGGTCAACATTAACGAGATCAACACTGATGTAGTTGGTAACGACAAAGATCGATTGATCTCTGTCCTTGAAAAATTCAAAGAGTCATTTATTACGGGTTTCCCGCGGACGCGTGTGAGTACGGGCCAGTTAGAAATTCGGTTGATTGACCCTAATGTCACCGTACAGAGAAGTCCTTACAGACTTAGCGGGGAAGAGCGGAGAATAGTGCGCGAGCGGATAAGTGAACTGATTAGGGCAAAAATTGTAAAACCTAGTAATTCGCCGTTCGCGAGCCCCATGTTACTCGTGAAGAAGAAGGACGGATCGGACAGATTGTGTGTAGATTTCCGGGCGCTAAATAAAAACACGGTCGCGGATCGGTATCCCTTACCCCTTATTGCTGATCAAATCGTGAGATTGCAGAGTGCGAGATACTTTATTAGCTTGGACATGGCCAGTGGATTTCATCAGATCCCTATTCACCCTAACTCCACTGAATATACAGCGTTCGTCACCCCCGACGGTCAGTACGAATATGTAACGATGCCGTTTGGGTTGAAAAATGCACCAGCCGTTTTCCAAAGAGCCATTTTCAAAGCCTTAGGCGACCTTGCTTATTCATACGTCATAGTTTACCTGGATGACGTCTTAATTATCGCTGACTCGGTAGATCAAGCCCTAGAACGATTGGACATCGTATTAGATACCCTTGTAAAAGCCGGATTCTCTTTTAACTTTGCAAAATGTTCTTTTCTAACGACCTCGGTACTCTATTTGGGTTATGTAATTTGTAACGGAGAAGTTCGCCCCAACCCGGGAAAAATACACGCCTTAAGCTCTTTACCCGCACCGACGACCGTTACACAGCTTCGGCAGTTCATCGGTCTAGCTTCTTATTTTCGAAAATTCGTTCCAAAATTCTCACAAGTAATGAAACCTTTGTATGCACTCACTTCCGGTAACAAGAACATAAATTGGACGGATAAACATGAAAAGATAAGGCAAAAAATAATTTCTATTCTGACCGATGAACCGGTGCTAATGATATTTGATCCCAATTACCCAATAGAGCTACACACCGACGCTAGTTCAGAAGGCTACGGGGCTATCCTAATGCAGAAGGTCGAAGGTAAAAATAGAGTAGTAGAGTATTACAGCAAAAAGACTAGCCCAACGGAATCTAGATATCATTCCTACGAATTAGAAACGTTAGCAGTCGTAAACGCCGTCAAGCATTTTCGCCACTATCTACACGGGCGAGAATTCCTTGTCGTTACTGATTGCAATTCCTTGAAGGCATCCAGCAATAAGGTGCATTTGAATGACAGGATTTACAGGTGGTGGGCTTACCTACAAACTTTTACCTTTGACATTATGTATCGGGAAGGCAGACGAATGGCTCACGTCGATTTTTTTTCGCGGAACCCCGTAGACTCGGATCACCGTACGATCGTCAAAATTGCCGAAAAAGAAATCAATCTGGCCGAAATTTCCGAAGATTGGCTCTTGGCGGAGCAACGTCGCGATCCTCAAATTATGGAAATCGTCGATAAGTTGCGGAACGACGAGCTTGCGGACGACGTTGCGAACACGTACGAATTACGATCCGGCACCCTGTATCGTAAGATACAAAGGAGAGGCAGAACTCTCTGCTTGCCCATTGTCCCAAGAGGCTTTAGGTGGTCCGTGATCAACCATGTGCACCAGTCAATTATGCACTTAGGATGGGATAAAACGCTCGAGAAACTGTACGAGTGTTATTGGTTCGAGGGAATGGCGAAATACGTTCGCAAATTCGTCGAGAACTGTCATGCTTGTCGAGTTTCAAAGGCTAGTTCAGGCAAAACACAAGCCGAACTACATCCCATACCTAAGACCAGCATACCTTGGCACACGGTTCACATGGATATCACGGGAAAACTAAGTGGTAAAAGCGACTCGAAGGAATATGTCGTTGTGCTGGTCGACGCCTTCACCAAGTTCGTATATTTGCACCATACCCGTAAGATAGACTCCCTAAATACCATTAAAGCGCTTAAGTCCGCTATATTTTTATTCGGTAACCCCTGCCGGGTAATAGCGGACCAGGGGAGATGCTTTACGGGTAAAGATTTCCAAAGTTTCTGTCAAGATAGGCACATTAAACTCCACTTAATAGCAACCGGTGCTAGTAGGGCCAATGGACAGGTAGAGCGTACTATGAGCACCCTAAAAAATATGTTTTCGACGGTAGAAACGACCGGGCGAACGTGGCAAGACGCGATTGGCGAGATACAGTTAGCCTTGAATTGCACCACCAATCGTGTAACTAAGTCAAGTCCTCTGGAGTTATTAATTGGCAAGGCAGCAAGGCCCTACGGTTTAACGTTGTCTGATAGTGTCGAGGAAAAGGAAGTAGACATCTCCAGTGTAAGACAACAGGCGATACGGAACATGGAGACTTGCGCTAGCTATGATAAAGACAGGTTCGACAAAACGAAAGCCAAGATAGTTAGGTTTAACCTTGGTGACTTTGTGTTACGAAAAAATGAGGAAAGGAACCAAACGAAGTTGGACCCGAAATTCAGGGGTCCATTCGTGATAGCAGAGATTTTGGAAGGGGACCGATATACATTAAAGACCTTAGACGGTAAACGGACATACAAGGACAGACATGACAAACTAAGAAAAATGCCAAATAGTTGCGTTCCTGATGAGTTGGACGTCTGCGACGATGACAGCGACGGTGATAATAACGATGCGAGTGCACGGACCTCAGAGGATCATTAATACCACGTCGTGGTCGTACACCCAGTGTGGTGCTCTGCGCGTTCGTAATGCGTCCACTGTGACCCTCTGCGCCTTAGTAATACACCCAGTGTGGTGCTGTGCGCGTTCGTAATACGTCCAGTGAGATGCTCTGCGCGTTCGTAATACGTCCACTGTGACCCTCTGCGCCTTAGTAATACACCCAGTGTGGTGCTGTGCGCGTTCGTAATACGTCCAGTGAGATGCTCTGCGCGTTCGTAATACGTCCACTGTGACTCTCTGCGCGTTCGTAATACGTCCACTGTGACCCTCTGCGCTTTAGTAATACACCCAGTGTGGTGCTCTGCGCGTTCGTAATACGTCCAGTGAGATGTTCTGCGCTTTTGTAATATGTCCAGTGAGATGTTCTGCGCTTTCGTAGTACGCCCAATGTGGTAACACGATCCAACAATCTGAGATTCACCCGTGTACGGAACCGAAAATGATCTGTCGTGTCGTTGCGGTCTGACTGGTGACTCACAGAATGCAACTAGTACTTCGAAATACAAACTATGACACTACCAATTTGAGTTCTCTTTCATTTCTTTGTTTGTTAAACCTTCGAACGGAATCTTGCTGTCAAACTGGACCCTTGACTTATTTGGAACATTTAACTGAATGGTAGATAATATTAGTTACAACGAGTCTAATGTTAAAAAAAAAACTCTGTATTTTAGCTACACACGAGGACGTGTGACAGTCAGAATGGCCGTGTCGGAGATGAAAGGAAAGCCGAAGCCGTTCCTTGGAAATTTTGGGAACATCTTCTAGTAGTCTAGCCTGGATTTTATCATAGCTGTAATTGTTAGAGATTTGTGATATCAAGATTGGGTTCGAGGCGACAATTGGTCGCCGAACGTAGCCACGGTCACGGGATGGATGTTTTATCTAACGGAGGTCTGGAGTGGTTGTATGTGTTCTCCGAGAAATGTGGTTGTGGCGGCATGCGACCTCGAGAGCGGGCCTAGCCACGTGTGACGTTGCCTCGGAGGTGCCGATGCAATGGGACATACATTGTATTAGTAATCAAAACTCCAGGCAGAAACTGCCTAGCAACGGCGTTTGGAACTTTCTCGATGCTTCCAACGAGTGTGCCTAGCAACGGCGTTTGGAACCTTCTCGATGCTTCCAAACGGGCATAGAAAACAAAATGCAATCGTACGGGGAGAAAAATCTCCACGAGACTGGCATTCGTCTTGTGGCTGCTTTAGAGAGTGACACGTCGTGTTTCTGCGCTTAAGATCAGTCTGCGCTTAGTAAGGAGTCATCCCGTTGATCGTGGATTCGTTTGAACTCAAATTATTGTTTATAACGATTATTAACTTATTGTTTGTAAACCATATTATTCATTGAACTTACTATCCGTTAAACGTATTACTCATTAGCTTTATTATCTGTTAGACTTACTAACCGTTCAACTTATTATCCACTAACTTTATTATTTGTTTAGTTTATTATTCGTTCAATATATTTTTCGCTAACTTCATTATTTGTTAAGTTTATTATTCTCTAGACTTATTATTTGTTAATCTTTGTAACAGACTTGTGTATAAGTGAAAATATAATCTTAGTTGTGTTAAACAATGGATAACTCACGTGAAGAATTGTCACGCGCCCAAAATTCCAATCCCACCCCGACATATATATATATGTATATATTCACATGAACAATACTATTGTCATTTTAACAATAATAATAACAATAAATATATAGTCTAATTGCGGTAGAATAAGGGAAAACGAGCGACACACAGAAAAATCAGTTCGATAAAACTAAAAACCCGCCACTGTAACCTCACTGATGACATTTGCGAGCAGCCATGTTAGATTTATACGCGCATGTCGGAACACACGCAATAATTATACACATTAGATAAATACAAAATACAATATTTCTCAACTCAACTATACGTCAAAACGCCGAAACAAGATTTACACATAATCGATAAATAGATCCGAGATCAATAGAAGTCACTGTATGCGAGGGACATTCGCGGGCGGCCATTTTGAAACATGCGTGGACTGATTCGTACGTGTTACAAAAAATAATAATAATAAAATTATACTTTCGATAAAAAAAAAGAAAAGAAAAGGAAAAGGAAAGAACAGCGAAAATAAATATTTAATACAAAATGGAACGTCGTGCCGAGGTAGCAATAAATAAAGACACGGGACAGGAAGGCCGGGGATTGGTGGAAATCAGCCGCGAGAAATGAATCATAAAACACATTGTTAACAATTTTATTATGCGAAAATTACTTTGTATAAAAAATATATATATATATATAATCGAGTAAAAAGAAAATATAAAACTAAACAAATATATTTAAAATGTATAAATAAATAAATATATATATATATATATAACTAACATATGAACGGGGTATATCCAAAGCGGCAAAATCGAAATCAAGAAACTTCAGGATGGAACTGCCAACGCGTCATGCGCTGAATACATCGTTCGGAATCACACACGGTTCTTCGGAATCCCACTTTCTCTTGCACTGAAACAACAAAATAGGAAAAGAGATCAAAACCACGAAAACAGCAAAAATCGAAAATCAAATTAAATCCCGGAAGCAACCATAGCATGGAAATATTCTTCAAAACCAAACTCACGGAAGATAAATCAGAAGAAATCCTTATTGCAGGAGAGTGGCGGATCGCGCGTGTTGCCGGAGCAAGTGTCGACATAATAATGAGACTCTAGCCACCGGCCCTTCCACGCGCCGAAGAACAAAAATTATTCCCACAGTATTAACATAAAAATTCTCGAGAAAAGACTAGACCAGCATGGAAAGCTCCAAGCCTCCTAGACGCTACCTCAGCAGAAAATAGAACCGATGGGAACTAAGTCGAAATACAGATTTTTGCATTTTCTCACGTACCCGCGATGGGAATCTGGAAGTTAAAAGACAAGATAACGAAGCAAAGGAGACATCAACGATTACAGAATTTGCATTCTCTCACGTACGAGTTCGGGAACCCCAAACTGCAGCATCCCGATTCCCACGGAAGCGAACCACCAGTTGACCGCCACCCTGTGGGGGATGTTATTATAAATAAACGCAGCAACACAGAACATCGTCCATTACTTTGTCGCTAATTGTACGTTACGTTTCGGCTTATTATTATATTGTCAATTCTACGTTACGCCATAAAATATATTGTCGTCTATCGCGCATTGCACCTCGACGGTCTCTTATTAATTGCTCAGTTTAAGTCACAATTAAATTAGAAATCTTACTAAGTGTTCATTTCGTTGGCGAGATTTAAATCATCTTTATAAATAAATATATTTATACCCGCGACGTTAATCCGAATAAATAAGCCGTAAGCTTATTCAGAGTGTATTTCTAATCAAAAATAAATAAACTAAAGTTTTAATAATAATTATACCTGAGTCGAATAATTAAACCAAATAAAAAAAAATTCACCGACGACTATTACGAGGCGATGGCCCCTCTAATGTTACGTTCCTGTTTGTTTGAATTGATTTTAAACCGTTGAATTCGCAAGATTTTTTTTTTTTATTGTTTTAATTTTAATTAGTTTTTTTTTTTTGTGTTTGTTTTAATTTATTTTGTTTTGTTTAATTTAATTTAATTTAATTTAGTTCGATTTAGTTGAGTTTCGTCAGGAGGGGAAAATTTACACGATATAATTATATTTAAGATATTGAATCAAGGTTTTCGATTAAAATCTATTTCTAAGTTGAAAGTTTATTGTTACGTACTCGTTTAAAGTCAATTCAAGCTTTTGATTTTAATTTAATCTGAAGGGAAAGATTTAAATTTAATTGGCTGTATAAGAAATATTTCTCACACGGTAGTTGCTGCCACCAGAAACAGTCTGAGGACTGTTTCGAATAGAAAAATTTCCTTGTACTTATTTTCGAAATAATCTATTGATAAATTAATTAATTATGGATAGCGTTGACTAGTGTTAGGCTACTGATAAAATAATTTCCACGTTTTTCGGCTAACCTGCTATGTGCAGGGATACTCGCACGGGAGAGGATTAAAGTTGGATAAAAATAAGTATTCGATTTGTTCGCACGGAATTTATCTAAACTTCAGTATAGAATTATTTAAAAATATATATATATATATATATATATATATATGTGTATAAAGAAAGGAAATTATATTTATACATTTTCTCTTTTCCCTTTCTTCCTTTTCCCCCTTTTTTCTATAACTTTGTTCTATTTTAGGTTTGATGTACATGCTGTCAGTGAAAATAATTTTATGAAGGCTACTTGAGTTATAATTATATACATATATGCGTACGTTTTGATGAGTAATATAAATGGGATTTATTTTATCGTTATAAATGTGTATAAGTATGTATTATTAATAGGTAGAAGTGTCACAAGTGTAGCTTGTTTTCGTATATATATATATATGTGTGTGTATAAATATGACAATTTATTTTATAAGTCACTTGCATTGTCAATGGAAGTGAGTGTTACAAATATCATCTACTTTAAAACATGCGTGTATATATATTAGTAAACATGAATAAAAATTATATGTATAGTTATTAATGTTGTTTGTTTACAGGTGGATTTAAGTATTTCCTTTCGTGCACAGCACACAAGTACGTTATATTTCGGTGGTGCGGAGTATCCTTCCTTGAACTAAAAATTCTCTTTCAAGGTGAGTCAGATTATAGTAGACCATCATGCATTGGAGGCATGATGTAGCGGGTTGTACGTCTGCTATGTTTATACCGCACATGGTGCAGCGTGATATTTGTGTTCTTAAAGGTACTCCGCATAGAAAATGGATGGGCGGCTCTTCACACAGGTCCTGGTCGTCCGGATCCAGGCCGTCGAAACAGTCTTGGCAAAAATAGCCGGTATCATAATTGTTAACGGGACATAACAACTGAACACAGAGGCAGGACTCAACCTCCTCTGTCACTTCCAGATCGAATGCGAGCTCGGGTCCGTCTGGATTTTCTATGTCAGAATTGATGAGTTCGCCACTCGTTCTGTACATACATACAAAAACAATTAATATATATATTTTTATTATATTTTTTTTTTTCTATTTATTTTATTTTTATTTTTATATGTTTCGTTCGGATCCGTCCCTTTATATGAATATTGTATCCCTGTATATAATATAATATATATGTAATATGTTATGAATATGTTAGTTATTATTTATTATTTCCCCTTTTTTTTCTCTCTTTTTTTTTTTTTTTTTTTTTTTTATTTAGTACCTAACATAACTATCATGATCCTACATTACATTGTATTGGTTATTATTCGTGTTGAGGTGTGTGTGTGTGGGGTGTGCGCGACGTATTTTTTTTTTTTTCAACATGGTCGCTCGCGTGTATCTCTGGTATGGTGTTGTTTTAATGTCAACAGTAATGTATTATTGAAATAACTGGTTATGATTTTATTTAGTAGTGTTTTGTAATGTTGTTTTGTGTTTCATGGTATTGTGCGTGTAGATACCGCGTGTTACTTTAATGTAATAACATGGGTTATATTGTTGTCGAATTTCAATGGTCATCGTTTTGGTTATACGTGACTTGCGTTTATATAAGTCTCGTTTAATTTAGTTAGTATTTTGTGTATTGTGTTACCAGTCGCTTTCATGTACTATAACTTTATTCCTTGGTACTAAGTTCAGTCATGACTTGTTAATATTTAGTTAGTCTATCGTGATTAGTTTCTAACCTATTTCTGTGTTTATTAACCTTTCTTATTTCCCTATTAATTTTATTATTGCTTATGTTTGCTATTGTTATTATTTTATGTTTGATATGAATTAGTTCCTTTATTAGTGATTAAGTCGTATTTGTTAGATTAACATTGTTTGTAAAAAAAAAATTTCTTTTTAGATTTTTGATGCTGCGTTGCTTACCTGGATCATTCTCACATCATCATCAGATTCTTCGGTATTACCTTGGATACTTACTATGGTTGCCTTCAATCATCCTATGTCTGCGATCATAAAGGTACTGTTTAATTTATTAATTCAATATGTGTATGATATATTGTGTGAGCGACCGCTATTGTGTATTACAAAATATGCTTCTACATGTTAGATATAATAGTTAATACAATATACTATCCTTTACTCTGGTTCTATCTATTACTAGCTTCCAATTAATCTATCTTAATTATCTTCCTAACCACTTTCTATACTTATCAACTATTTCATTTCTTCTTATTAATTTGTGAAATTCATGCTTGTCCGCTTCTTGTATGGTGTTTGATTGTTCATGAGGTAAGTTGCACCTTCACTGTTTTAAATATTCGTTGAACTATTACTTTTCATATTCAAACAATAATTGGAGCACTTGTAGTAATCTTTCCCCCCTTTTTTTTTTCAGGTTACCTGTTATCTGTGCCATTCGACGAACAGTGTCACGCTTTCATAGTCTTGCTATGACGTTTAGTAGTGTTGCATCTTGTATTAAGGCGATCGAAGTTAATCCATTTATTTACTTTCAGCTGGCTGTCGTACATGGTGTTCCGCAAACGGGGATCCATGGCCTATTTTGCACGTAAATCTTTTGTATAGCGATTACTTGTTCGCAAGGTGACTTTCACTTTCACTATTTTAGTTATTCATTGAATTAACACATTTTATATTCAGACAATAATCGGAGCACACTTAATAGTTTTCTTTTTCCCTTTTAGGTTTTCACTATCTGTATTATTCGACGAACAGTGTCACTCTTCCTTCTGATTTGATCACAATATTGTTATAACATTTAGTAATATTGTATTTTGCATTGAAACACTTGAAGTTAATTCATTCATTTATTTCAGCTGGCTGTCGTACATTGTATTCCGCAAACAGGGATCCATAACCTATATTTGCACATACACTTTCTTGTATGATGATTACTTGTTCACAATGTAAACTTCACTTTCGCTGTTTTAATTATTCATTGAATTAACACATTTTATATCCAAACAATAATCGGAGCACACTTAATAATTTTCTTTTTCTTTTTAGGTTTCCACTATCTGTATTATTCGACGAACAGAGTCACACTTGCTTTTTGTTTTAGCCACAATATAATTATGACATTTAGTAATCTTGTATTTTGCACTGAAACAATTGAAACTAATTTATTCACTTATTTTAGGTAGTTGTCGTACATTACGTTCCACAAATAAAGATTCACAACCTATACTTGCACGTACACCTTTCTTGCATGTTGATTACTTATTCACAAGGTAACTTTCACTTTCACTATTTTAATTATTCATTGAATTCACACATTTTATATTCAAACAATAATCGGAGCACACTTAATAATTTTTCTCTCTCTTTTTTTTTATATATTTTTTTTCTCTCTTTTTTTTTTTTTTTTTTTTTTTTTTTTTTTTTTTTTTTTTTTTTTAGGTTTCCACTATTTGTATTATTCAACGAGCAGCACTACAATATACAGTATTGTACTATTTTGCCCACTGAAATCGTTTTGTCTATTGTTTACTTCGGTTATGCGCTAGTTTTAACTTGTTTAGGTGCACTGTTCGCGGAATCCCTTTTACTTCAATCTTGACGTTTTGGTTTTGCAAGATTTCTAGCACTTTATGTGGTCCAGTATATTGATCGGAGAATTTTCCTTTACTAGGTTCTTTTAATAGATATACTGAATCCCCTACTTTAAAATTTTGAGGGTTGATTCGTCGGTCGTAGTATTCTTTTGATTTTAGTTTAGATTTTATCAAATTTTCCCTTGCTATTCGTTGTACCGTGTTAATTTTATCGAACAGATCTCCGAGGTATTCTGCGTATGTTGGTTCCATGTTCTCTTCGATTATTACTTCACCTGTAGGCTCTCTGGCTAAATGTCCAAAGACTAATTCGTGCGGAGAGAATTTCGTTCCTTCGTGTACAGAAGTATTATAGGAAAACATAGCTAATTCTACCCATTCGTCCCAGTTTTTGGAATTTTCAATGTATAGCTTGAGATATTCAATCAGTACGTGGTGGGATCTTTCGATCGAACCGTTACTTTGTGGATGATATGCCGTCGTGGTATATTGTTTGATGCGGAATCTCTTTGCTACTTTCTTCATTAGCGAGGATGTGAAGTTTGTTCCTTGATCAGTGAGGATAGCTCTCGGTGATCCGAAACGACAAATAAATTGCTTTACGAATGCATCCGCTACCTCGGCTGAAGAGATTCCTCCTATTGAAATCCCGATAGAGTATTTTGTTAATAAATCTTGGATAGTTAAAATATATTCATTTCCCTTTTGAGTTTTTGGCAATGGACCTACAATATCCATACTAATCTTGTCGAACGCTTTACCTGGTGTGTCTGTAAGTACCATCGGTTGTTTTGCTTTTATTCTTGTGAGTTTCTTCAATTGACATTCCTTACATGTGTTTACGTAATCTTGAATTTCCTTTTTCATGTTTTCCCAATAATAATATTGTCGTATTCTTTGATAAGTTTTTGTTATTCCCTTGTGTCCTGCTACACTTGATTCATGTTTTTCTCGTATTATGTTGTTTCGCGCTTCCACAGGCGGGGTAATTACTTCCCCCGTGCAAATAGTGATGGTTAGGGTTTTTTCCATAAATATTTCTTTTAATTTTCTGATTGTATATCGCCAGGGTATTTCCTCCAAATTTCCTTTGCTAATGCTAAAGGAAGTAAATTGTTTTTCATTTACTACATCTAGTAGAGATCGTAGTGAGTTTAATAAATTTTCTGGTGCTATTGGAATATTCCTATTTTCCTTTATTGGTAGAGATACGATGTATTTCCCGGAATCGCAGTTCAATCTTGCTTTTTCCAACATTAAATCTTCGTAACGAGGCAATTTTCCCATCTCTTTCATTTCTAAGGCTCCTTTATCTATCGGGTTGCCATGTACATCTATGAATATTATTTTATGGTCATTTACTCTTGTAATTGAATCTCGGGTTTCTGAAATTTTTTGTTCCGCAATTATTGTAGGTCTCTGGTCCTTTTCTCGTTGTGGAATTAATTCCGGAATTACAGTAGAGAGCTCTTCTTCGCCTGTCGTATCTGTGTCTTCTTTTTCTCGCTTGGTTATTCCTCTATCTATATTTACATCGACTTCTGCCAGTGCCTGATCAAAATATTTTATGGGGGTTTCTTCTATTGTACGATGTTTTCGGGTATAAACCTTTCCTTGATTTTTCGAATCACTGGCTTGAGGCCAGGCGCGTGGTTTAGCTTCGAATATGGGAGAATCTTCGGTTGACGTATCCAATTTGAATCTTTTTGAGACATGCGTATCCCTTTCTCGTTGTCGAGTTAGTTCTGGAGTTTCGGCGGAATACTCCTCTTCGCTTGTTGTACCCATTCTCCTTTTCCCTCGATCAGTTATTTCTTTATTTACATCGAGCTCGGCTAGTGCTTCGTCAAAATATTTTACGGGCGTTTCTTCCAATGCAAGGTACTTCCGAGCACAAACCTTTTCTCGTTTTGCAGGATCAGTGGGTTGAGGCAAGCCGCGTGGTTTAGTTTCGAATATGGGAGAGTCTTCAGACGATGTATCCTTTTCGAATCTTTTTGAGACAGGATAGCGAATTGGTGAGACTTCCTCTCTCCTTCTGATTGGTAGACAAATTTCCGGAGGATTCCTAGATAATGCGTCAGCGTTTGCATTCGCCCTACCTTCCTTGTACACAATATCGAATTCAAAGTCCGATAATTTCAATTTCCATTTCCAAATTCTCGATGTAGGGTCTTTGATAGAATGCATCCAGACTAAGGGTTTATGATCGGTTACGATAGTAAATTTCCTTCCGTAAAGATACGGTCGGAAATGCATCGCGCTGTAAACGATTGCCAGACACTCCTTTTCTATGGTAGAGTAGTTTTGTTCAGCAGAATTCAATAGTCTTGAGGCATACGCAATCGGTAAATCTTTTCCGATTGGCCCTTGACTTAGTACACCGCTTATAGCATACCCTGATGCGTCTGTAGTAAGGTTAAAAGGTTTAGAAAAATCCGGATATTGTAGAATGGGTTTTGTCATTAGTGCTGCCTTTAAATCTTCGAATGCCTTGTCTTGATTTTCCGTCCATTTAAAGGGAGTGTCTTTCTTCAATAGTTGTGTCAATGGTTTTGCGACCTTGGAGAAATCGGGTATAAATCTTCTGTAGTATCCTGCTAATCCCAAAAATTGTTTGATATTTTTCACTCTTTTGGGTCGCGGAAATTTTGATACGGCTTCGATTTTCTTCGGATCGGGTTTTACTCCATCTTCACTAATTATATGTCCTAAATAATTCACTTCGTGTCGTAAAAATTCGCACTTATCGGGCTGTAATCGTAATTTAGCTGCCCTCAGTCTTTCCATTAACTTATTAAATTTAATTTCATGTTCTTGAAGGGACCTAGAATAGATCACTATATCATCCAGATAGACGAATAGTTCTATTCCTTGTAGACCGGATAACACTGAGTTCATCAAACGTTGAAATGTCGCTGGGGCATTCTTTAGTCCAAAAGGCATTCTTTTGAATTGATAATGTCCGTATGGTGTCGAAAATGCAGTTTTGTGGGCGTCTTCTTGTGACATACGGATCTGGTGAAAGCCCGATGCTAAGTCAAACGTGGAAAAATATTTCGCACTTCCTAATTGATCCAATATTTCTGTAATGTTGGGTAGTGGGAAAGCATCGCCGATCGTTTTATCGTTTAATTTCCTATAATCAATAACTAATCTCCAGCGTTTGTTTCCTTGCGAGTCGGATTTTTTGGGTACTATCCATAACGGGGAGGGAATTATATGGAGATATCGACGGTTCCACTACATCCGTATCTAGTAATTCTTGAATTTGTCGATTTATTTCTTCTCGATGTACTGGTGGATATCGATACTGTTTAGTATTAACTGGTATATTATCCGTTGTAATTATTTTATGTTCCAAAACTCCAGTTGCTTCAAGTGCATCTCCTGGAATATGAAATCTATCTTGATTATTACGAATCAACCTTTGAACGTTTTCCTTTTCTTCTTCGTTTAAGTGTTCGAGCCGTAGTAACTCAATTATTTGATCGTATCTACTCTCCTTCGATTTTAAAACTGTATTACACGCCGTCCTAGGAAGCGGGGGGGGGGGTTTCAAATTCTTTAATTACCATTGTTGGTGTTGTGAATTCGTAATTCCTCGAGGTAGTATTTATTATCCTTATGTAACATTTTCCTCTATAATTCCTCACAACTGCATTACCAAAATAGATTCCCTTGATTGGCTCGATTCTGGGAATAAATCCTTCTTTCATCTCTGGATTTGCGATATTTACTGAACACGTTACTGAGCTTCGCTTAGGTATAATTATCTTTTCTTTAGTATCAAAGGGAATATAAATATTTCCCCATTTGATATGTTTTCCCTCATAGTCTAAACGAGCTTTACATCCTGCAAAAAATTCGGATCCCAGGATTCCGTCTTGATCGATTAGCAATGAATCATCGACTACATGAAAAATAACCGGATGGCCCGCAACCTGTATTACCGTCTGCCCTAGGGAGACCAGGCTTGTTGCCGTAATTCCTCGCACTTCAATTGATTCTTTATCGTCGATGATGGCTGAATCGCGTAAAGCAGTTTTCTTGATAATATTAATCTCCGATCCAGAGTCTAATAATAAACTCGTCTTAGTTTTTAGTTCTGGGGAAACTATTCGCGCAGTTGGTGTCGTTGGGGAATCGTTAAATTTTATTGAAATAATTCGGAGAGGTCGCCTTCCGAATCCGAATCTAACTCCTGGTGATCCTCCTTCGCCGGTTGCTTGTGCTTCACCTTTTCCTTCTTGACTTGAGATTCTGAATTTTCTGTTTGTGACCTCGTTTGGTTGTGGGATGTCTCTCCCACAGTATTTAATACTTGTTCGTTCGTCCTCTCGGTCGGCTTTGCGTTTGCCCTGTTCCTCATTATAGGTGGTGGAGTCGATCTTGCGGGGGCGGCTACCCTTGTTCTGTTCGTTGCCGTCGGCGCCGGTCTCCTGGTTGCTGCTTGCACTCTTGGGCGATTCGGCGTATCGTTCCTTCGAGGCTCGCCCCATTCTCCCGAAGGACGTGTTTGGTTTCCCGATTGTCTCGAAGCATAGGGTACGATTATTCCGGCATCTACACGGGCTTTAAATTTGTAGCAATCTTTTACTAAATGCCCAGGTTTTTTACAATAGTTACATGTGATAATATTTTGTCTCGGAGCATTTGAGTAATTCTGTGATGGAGGTACTGATCTTCGATCTTGGCGGTTATTCCTGACATTGTTGTTAGTGTTCAAAGGACGTACGTTTTCGCGTTTGTAATTGTTCGGAGGTATCGGTCGTTGGGGTCGCGTTCTATCGTTTATTTGTTTTAATTCGTGTGTTGCTTTGACGGCTTGGCGATACGCGTCTTCTAAAGTGTGGTATCCTGCTAGCTTTACTCGCATATATACCTCGTTCGGGAGTCCCTTAACGAAGGCTTCTCTTGTTTCCCAGTCTATTGTATCTTGGATGTCGGGGGATATAATCCCGTAGTCGCCCCTTTCTCCGTCCATTATTGCTAATCTAAGATTTCTAACGCGATCCATATAATCTAATATGTTTTCTCCGGGTCGTTGAAATATCGTCCCTAATTCTCCTTTATATTCGTTAAGAGATTTCTTTGGGCCGAACAGATCCTTTAATTTATTTGCAAAATCGTTTAGGCTTCTTAATTCCGTATCTTCGATGGCGAGGAACGCGTGTCCACGGAGTTTATTGGTTAATAATTTTACTAATTGTGGTTCTTGATACCTAGGAATCATATTTCGCGCGCGCTCGCAAGCTCTTAAAAAGTGAAATACCGATGGTCGATAGCCGTCGAACACTGGTACCGACTCGATCGCGTCTTTTAGTTTAATCGGTTGGACATATCCGCCTGGCTGTATTGTCTCTTGTTGGGTTCCCGGCGGCGATACGGGTGATTCAGGTTCCCTTTTTGATTTGAGTTCATACACGCCATTTTGTACTTCAGCGAGTTTTGTACTCATGTCGCGAAAATTCGCATCCCATGCTTTAAGTTTTTCCGATAACGTCAAGATTAAGTCTTCGTCTAATGATTCTAGCCCGGTCGCCATTATTTCTTAGGTATATAATTTATTGATAAATGTAACAACTTTAATCCTCTGTGGAGCGTATCCCACCGCTGCCACCAAAAATATAACCTTCTAATGTTACGTTCCTGTTTGTTTGAATTGATTTTAAACCGTTGAATTCGCAAGATTTTTTTTTTTTTTTTTTTTTATTGTTTTAATTTTAATTAGTTTTTTTGTGTTTGTTTTAATTTATTTTGTTTTGTTTAATTTAATTTAATTTAATTTAGTTCGATTTAGTTGAGTTTCGTCAGGAGGGGAAAATTTACACGATATAATTATATTTAAGATATTGAATCAAGGTTTTCGATTAAAATCTATTTCTAAGTTGAAAGTTTATTGTTACGTACTCGTATAAGTCAATTCAAACTTTTGATTTTAATTTAATCTGAAGGGAAAGATTTAAATTTAATTGGCTGTATAAGAAATATTTCTCACACGGTAGTTGCTGCCACCAGAAACAGTCTGAGGACTGTTTCGAATAGAAAAATTTCCTTGTACTTATTTTCGAAATAATCTATTGATAAATTAATTACTTATGGATAGCGTTGACTAGTGTTAGGCTACTGATAAAATAATTTCCACGTTTTTCGGCTAACCTGCTATGTGCAGGGATACTCGCACGGGAGAGGATTAAAGTTGGATAAAAATAAGTATTCGATTTGTTCGCACGGAATTTATCTAAACTTCAGTATAGAACTATTTAAAATTATATATATATATATATATATATGTGTATGTATATATCTATATGTAGGAATTATTTGAGAGTTCGGTTCAATTTCGTTGTATAGAATTTATTTAAATTTGAATATGGAATTATTCAAGTTGTTATATATATGTATATATATATATATATATATATATATATATATATAGCGTTTTAGGGACGGTAAAACAAGAGTGTTCGCGTTAATGGATTGGTTAAGATTTCGAATTTTCTTCGTTTGATGCAAATTTTATCTTTACGTTTCCTTCTCCTCCTCTCTTAATTTCGCCAATGAATCTATCATTGAACTGGACCTTAGTTCATTTGTTAGAGTGATTTTTTTTTTTTTTTTTTTTACCGTTTCGATCTTCTTGCCTTCCGAATTGAGTGTTTACGAGAAAGTGATTTCAATGATCCTCTCTGTGTGGGGTTCGTGTGATTTCGCAAACCTTGCCCAAAGATGGGCAGTATTTTGCCAGCAGTGGGAGGAGGAATGCGAAGATCAATAGATGGTTCGATAGTCGAAACACCGTTATCCACAACCCAACACAGCGAATGATCCTTTGGTTAAGATTCAGAAGGGAATTATTCTATTTTATAATTGTATACAACGATGGCAAGAATGAAGATATCGGTCAATTAGATCTAATTTGATAGTCTTCTCTGCGTAAAACTCGTGTGATTTCGCAAGCCTTGCCCAAAGACGGGCAATGTTTTGCCAACAGTGGGAGGAGGAATGCGAAGATCAATGAGTGTTTCAGTAATTGAAGACACCGTTTTCACAAGCCTACGCAGCGAATGACCCTTCGTTTATTCTCAAAATTGAAACGAAATTGAATGTATTAATTGATGATAAGTAAATCGGATTCGGTTCCTGGATGTGGCGAAGTTACTAGAGAAGAAGAAAATTTTATAAAAATTGAGACTCTTACCTTGTTCCGTCAGGGGCCATCGGCTCGTAGTAGTCGTCGGTGAAATTTTTTTTTTATTTGGTTTAGTTATTCGACTCAGGTATAATTATTATTAGAACTGTAGTTTATTTATTTTTGATTAGAAATACACTCTAAATAAGCTTGCGGCTTATTTATTCGGATAAACGTCGCGGGTATAAATATATTTATTTATGAGGATGTTTTTTTTTTTAAATCTCGCCAATGAAATGAACACTTAAAAAGATTTCTAACTTAATTTGTGACTTAAACTGAGCAATTAATAAGAGACCGTCGAGGTGCAATGCGCGAATGACGACAATATATTAAAAATCTTCTATGTTCCTGCGCTTATTTATAATAACATCCCCCACGGGGTGGCGGTCAACTGGTGGTTCGCTTCCGTGGGAATCGGGATGCTGCAGTTTTGGGGTTCCTGAACTCGTACGTGAGAGAATGCAAATTCTGTAATCGTTGATGTCTCCTTTGCTTCGTTATCTTGTCTTTTAACTTCCAGATTCCCATCGCGGGTACGTGAGAGAATGCAAAAATCCGTATTTCGACTTAGTTCCCATCGGTTCTATTTTCTGCTGAGGTAGCGTCTAGGAGGCTTGGAGCCTTCCATGCTGGTCTAGTCTTTTTCTTGAGAATCTTTATGTTAGTACTGTGGGAATAATTTTTGTTCTTCGGCGCGTGGAAGGGCCGGTGGCTAGAGTCTCATTATTATATCGACACTTGCCCCGGCAACACGCGCGATCCGCCACTCTCCCGCAGCAAGGATTTCTTTTGGTTTATCTTGGGTAAGTTTGGTTTTGATGAATATTTCCATGTTATGGTTGCTTTTGGGATTTAATTTGATTTTCGATTTTTGCTATTTTCATAAACGTAGATTTCGGTGATTTGGACTTTGACGTTTGGACGATGGTTGCGGAGGCAATTTTATCAGAGGTTCTTATGCAGGCTTCTCGAGTGCGTATTTTGTCTTGTTTTTAGTCCGCTTAATTTATCCCGTTTTGTTCCATTAAGCTCTATTTGTATTATTCTAGCGGAAGAGGAAGAGGGATAGCGAAGAATCCATGAGTGATTCGGGAGGACCCAGCAAACGTATGAGGTATTGTGACCAAGTACGAGAACCAAAGTTGTTGGAGGAGTTGCGTGACATCAGTGCTGATTCCTTGGAATCGAGTTCTGACAATTCTGCTGTTGTTGACGAAAGCTTCTTTGATGCGGAAACCGTCATACTCGAGTGGGATTTTCCTCTATTTGAAGTTGTTGATACTGACCGTTGCGCGAAGGTGCGTTTTCCTGATGAAATCCCTGAAGTAGTTCTGGAGGCACATCTTCGCCATCATGCTTCTGGAAAAAGGGGAATTTCCCCTGTCGTACGTTATTGGTGTATGTGTAAGTTTAGCGAGCTTTATCCTGGAGCTCCTTGTCCTGATTTCGATTTAGTATAGTTGCTCTGTATTTGTAGTTTCGCCGTTTAACAATTTCGGTTTTCTTTTATTTTGGTTGTATGTTAAATATATATATATATATACATATATATATATGTTTATATACTTGTTTCATAATTTATTTCTTTTTATGTTTGTTAAGTGCGTGTGTATACTTTTATATATTTTATTTTGTATTTCTTTTATAATATATATATATATATATATTTTTTTACATTTGTGTTTGATAGTGTAGTTATATATTTTATTTTGTATTTCTTTTATAATATAGATATATATATATATTTTTTTTTTTTTTTTTTTTTACATTTGTGTTTGATAGTGTAGTTATATATTTTATTTTGTATTTCTTTTATAATATACATATATATATATATTTTTTTACATTTGTGTTCGATAATGTAGTTACACATAGGATTTATTCAATTTTGAAAAAATGTTAATTAATCTTAACAATGTGTTTTCACGATTGTTCCTTACGGCTGATTAGGTATTAATTATTACTTATTCTTTCCTTATTACGATCTCCCATTTGTACTAAATATTTATTCTCTTCCTTTTTTTTTTCTCTTTTTTTTTTCTTTTCTTTCTCTTTTTTTTTTTTTTTTTTTTATTGATTGAGAATATAATTTATTTGTAAAGCAAGAAGGTTAATACGCATGTGGATTATCCAAAATGGCCGCCTGTGAATGTCCCTAGCATATAGTGACTTTTGTTAATATCGAATCTATTATTTATTTGTTAATTATTAAAACCCCCTTTTTTATGTTTGACGTGTAGTTGAGGCGAGAATAACATTATTTTGCACTTATTTAATGCGTATAACTATTGCATGTGTTCCGATGCACACGTGTAGGAGCTATGACAATCTAAGATGGCTGTTCGTGAATATCTCCAGTATAGTGACGGGTCTTTGCTTTATTTAATATTGAAATAATTATTTCTCCGCCTTAATTTTCTTTATTCTAGCGCAGTTAGGATAGTGTTGTTTGTGTATTTATAATATATATATATATATATATACATATATATATATACTATATTTATATATTGTGTGTTCATATAATAACATGCGAATAGTATTGTTGTTAAATTTTATAACTCATTAATAGCATTGTTTTATTGTTTTGAGTAGAATGTTCGATAACATAAAGTACACACATATATATAAATATACATATATATTTTTTCTCTCTCTTTTTTTTTGTGTAGTTTTCATATAAAATTCTCTGAGGTTATCCGAATGTTAGTTAGTTTAAATAATGTTATGTTGTGTGTTCTACTTCTTTTATGTTCATTTAGATTATTAATAATTTGGCTTAAAATATAGATTTTGTATGTATGCGTGCATGTTTCATGAAATTCTTTACTGAAATGTTGGTTAGTTTTAATTATTTATTTTATGTTTACTAGTTAATTTTGATTTAGTAGAATAGAACACGCATACACACACATAAGTATATATGTATATATTTCTGATAGTGTGACCTTTCTCTTTTTTTTTGTTAAAAAGAATTCTTTAATTGTGTATTTGAGGTTATATGTCAATTATTTGTTTATATATATATATATATATACCTATATGTTTTGTAATGTGACAACGTAGTATTGAAAGTTTACCAGATTATTATGTGTTTGATATGGTTTACATATTTATGCTGTACGCAATTCTCCCAGTCGAGGCGGTGTTAATTATTTTTTAATCGCTGGATTTGCTAACAAGTAGTTAGTCGGTTAGTTTCAATAGTACTGTATGTTCTATATCTTTTATATTCATTTAGATTATTAATAATTTGGTTTAAAATATAGATTTTGTATGCGTGCATGTTTCATGAAATTCTTTACTGAAATGTTGGCTAGTTTTAATTATTTATTTTATGTTTACTAGTTAATTTTGATTTAGTAGAATAGAACACGCATACACACACATAAGTATATATATATATATATTTCTGATAGTGTGACCTTTCTTTTTTTTTTGTTAAAAAAATCTTTAATTGTGTATTTGAGGTCAATTATTTGTTTTTATATATATATATACCTATATGTTTTGTAATGTGACAACGTAGTATTGAAAGTTTACCAGATTATTATGTGTTTGATATGGTTTACATATTTATGCTGTACGCAATTCTCCCAGTCGAGGCGGTGTTAATTATTTTTAATCGCTGGATTTGCTAACAAGTAGTTAGTTGGTTAGTTTCAATAGTACTATGTGTATGTTCTATATCTTTTATATTAGATTATTAATAGCTTGGTTTAAAATCTAGGTTTTATATATATATATATAGACATGCATGTTTCGTAGTATAGTTTTCATATGTAGTTCTTTACTAGAATGAGCACGAGTTTTGATTATGTATTTTATGTTTACCAGATTGTTAATTTGATTTAATAGTATAGAATGCGCACACATATACATATTTCCGTCAATGTGATTTTTATATAAGTTTTTTTTTTTTTTTTTTTTTTTTAATAGTGTAGTATTGTGTATTTTAGGTTAGGTGTTTATTAGACTGTTAACCATTTGATTTCGTATATGCATATATATATTTGAAATTTGATAATTTTGGATTTGTTACATAGTATTGAAAGTTTTATTTCTAATATTTACTAAATTGTTATGTGTTTAACATATATGTATATATTTGTGTATAATACTCCAAGTTGCTGCGATGTTAGTTGTTTTGATCATTTGTTTTGTTAATTAAAAAAAATGTATTCCCGCTGTTTCAATTATTTCCCTTCTGTAGTCATTCTTATTTCTTGATTTACTCGTTCGGTTCGCCACTCGTTTAATTCATTAATTAATTTTTATTTACTGATTTAAATTCTTCTTTTGTATTTCACATATTCCGTCTTCGTTGATTGATTGTAGTATATCTTCTTGTTGCTCCTTTGCGAATTTGTCATATATAATCCTACTTATTCTTGTTTTATTTGATCGGTTCGTATCTAGTCCAGTTTATTAATTGACTTTATTTTATACTGATAGTTATCGGTTAGTTTTTCGAATCGTGGTTTATCCTTTGCCAAGTTATCAAATTCATAGGATATTGGTAGGTTTATTTGATGTTATATACCTATATTTTATTTATTGGTTGATTTATTGAATCATAGGTTTTTAAATATCGTGTCGGTTATTGGTAGATTTATTTAGTGTTATGTGCATATATTTATTTATTGGTTGATTTTATTCTACATATTTTGTGTTTCGTATATATTCATCCCTATTGTTAGTCTATAGTCGCCCTTATTCGTTAATCTTTTATTTTGTTTTGCAGTAGCGTGTGTTCCTTGGTCTATTCAAATTTTACTCGCGCTGATTTCCGTATAGTAGCTTTGTATTTTCGTTACGGCACGTGCGGAGCACGGGACGTGACAGACGGTTAAACGGTTGTGCATTGCATTCTGCACGTTAAATGGAGTAAAAAGAGCGCTTAAACGTCGAAATATCTCAAACGGGTAAGAAATGACGGTCAGTTTTCATCAAAATCGACAAAATCAAAGCGATTTGCGAGCTGTTCCGCTTGTTTCGACGGTTAAACGGTTGTGCATTGCATTCTGCACGTTAAAAGGAGTAAAAAGAGCGCTTAAACGTCGAAATATCTCAAACGGGAAGGAAATGACGGTCAGTTTTCATCAAAATCGACGAAATCAAAGCGATTTGCGAGCTGTTCCGCTTGTTTCGACGGTTAAACGGTTGTGCATTGCATTCTGCACGTTAAAAGGAGTAAAAAGAGCGCTTAAACGTCGAAATATCTCAAACGGGAAGGAAATGACGGTCAGTTTTAATCAAAATCGACGAAATCATCGAGATTTGCGAGCTGTTCCGCTTGTTTCGACGGTTAAACGGTTGTGCATTGCATTCTGCACGTTAAAAGGAGTAAAAAGAGCGCTTAAACGTCGAAATATCTCAAACGGGAAGGAAATGACGGTCAGTTTTAATCAAAATCGACGAAATCATCGAGATTTGCGAGCTGTTCCGCTTGTTTCGACGGTTAAACGGTTGTGCATTGCATTCTGCACGTTAAATGGAGTAAAAAGAGCGCTTATACGTCGAAATATCTCAAACGGGAAGGAAATGACGGTTAGTTTTCGTCAAAATCGACGAAATCATCGAGATTTGAAAGCTGTTCCGCTTGTTTCGACGGTTAAACGGTTGTGCATTGCATTCTGCACGTTAAATGGAGTAAAAAGAGCGCTTAAACGTCGAAATATCTCAAACGGGTAGGAAATGACGGTCAGTTTTCATCAAAATCGACGAAATCATCGAGATTTGCGAGCTGTTCCGCTTGTTTAGACGGTTAAACGGTTGTTTATTACATTCTGCACGTAAAAAGCAGTGAAATGAGCGTTTAAACGTCGAAATATCTCAAACGGGAATTAAATGACGGTCAGTTTTCATCAAAATCGACGAAATCATCGAGATTTGCGAGCTGTTCGGCTTGTTTCGACGCTGCAACTGGCGTGTATTGCATTCTGCACGTAAAAAGGAGTAAAAAGAGCGCTAAAACGTCGAAAAATCTCAAACGGGAAGGAAATGACGGTCAGTTTTCATCAAAATCGACGAAATCATCGAGATTTGCGAGCTGTTCCGCTTGTTTCGAAGGTTAAACGATTATGCATCGCATTCTGCACGTAAAAAGGAGTGAAATGAGCGTTTAAACGTCGAAATATCTCAAACGGGAAGGAAATGACGGTCAGTTTTCATCAAAATCGACGAAATCATCGAGATTTGCGAGCTGTTCCGCTTGTTTCGACGGTTAAGCGGTTGTGCATTGCGTTCTGCACGTTAAATGGAGTAAAAAGAGCGCTTAAACGTCGAAATATCACAAACGGGAAGGAAATGACGGTCAGTTTTCATCAAAATCGACGAAATCAAAGCGATTTGCGAGCTGTTCCGCTTGTTTCGACGGTTAAACGGTTGTGCATTGCATTCTGCACGTTAAAAGGAGTAAAAAGAGCGCTTAAACGTCGAAATATCTCAAACGGGAAGGAAATGACGGTCAGTTTTCATCAAAATCGACGAAATCAAAGCGATTTGCGAGCTGTTCCGCTTGTTTCGACGGTTAAACGGTTGTGCATTGCATTCTGCACGTTAAAAGGAGTAAAAAGAGCGCTTAAACGTCGAAATATCTCAAACGGGAAGGAAATGACGGTCAGTTTTAATCAAAATCGACGAAATCATCGAGATTTGCGAGCTGTTCCGCTTGTTTCGACGGTTAAACGGTTGTGCATTGCATTCTGCACGTTAAATGGAGTAAAAAGAGCGCTTATACGTCGAAATATCTCAAACGGGAAGGAAATGACGGTTAGTTTTGGTCAAAATCGACGAAATCATCGAGATTTGAAAGCTGTTCCGCTTGTTTCGACGGTTAAACGGTTGTGCATTGCATTCTGCACGTTAAATGGAGTAAAAAGAGCGCTTAAACGTCGAAATATCTCAAACGGGTAGGAAATGACGGTCAGTTTTCATCAAAATCGACGAAATCATCGAGATTTGCGAGCTGTTCCGCTTGTTTAGACGGTTAAACGGTTGTTTATTACATTCTGCACGTAAAAAGCAGTGAAATGAGCGTTTAAACGTCGAAATATCTCAAACGGGAATTAAATGACGGTCAGTTTTCATCAAAATCGACGAAATCATCGAGATTTGCGAGCTGTTCGGCTTGTTTCGACGCTGCAACTGGCGTGTATTGCATTCTGCACGTAAAATGGAGTAAAAAGAGCGCTTAAACGTCGAAATATCTCAAACGGGTAGGAAATGACGGTCAGTTTTCATCAAAATCGACGAAATCATCGAGATTTGCGAGCTGTTCCGCTTGTTTAGACGGTTAAACGGTTGTTTATTACATTCTGCACGTAAAAAGCAGTGAAATGAGCGTTTAAACGTCGAAATATCTCAAACGGGAATTAAATGACGGTCAGTTTTCATCAAAATCGACGAAATCATCGAGATTTGCGAGCTGTTCGGCTTGTTTCGACGCTGCAACTGGCGTGTATTGCATTCTGCACGTTAAATGGAGTAAAAAGAGCGCTTAAACGTCGAAATATCTCAAACGGGAAGGAAATGACGGTCAGTTTTAATCAAAATCGACGAAATCATCGAGATTTGAAGCTGTTCCGCTTGTTTCCACGGTTAAACGGTTGTGCATTGCATTCTGCACGTAAAAAGGAGTAAAAAGAGCGCTAAAACGTCGAAAAATCTCAAACGGGAAGGAAATGACGGTCAGTTTTCATCAAAATCGACGAAATCATCGAGATTTGCGAGCTGTTCCGCTTGTTTCGAAGGTTAAACGATTATGCATCGCATTCTGCACGTAAAAAGGAGTGAAATGAGCGTTTAAACGTCGAAATATCTCAAACGGGAAGGAAATGACGGTCAGTTTTCATCAAAATCGACGAAATCATTGAGATTTGCTAGCTGTTCCGCTTGTTTCGACGGTTAAACGGTTGTGCGTTGCATTCTGCACGTAAAAAGGAGTGAAATGAGCGTTTAAACGTCGAAATATCTCAAACGGGAAGGAAATGACGCTCAGTTTTCATCAAAATCGACGAAATCATCGAGATTTGCGAGCTGTTCCGCTTGTTTCGACGGTTAAACGGTTGTGCATTGCATTCTGCACGTTAAATGGAGTAAAAAGAGCGCTTATACGTCGAAATATCTCAAACGGGAAGGAAATGACGGTTAGTTTTGGTCAAAATCGACGAAATCATCGAGATTTGAAAGCTCTTCCGCTTGTTTCGACGGTTAAACGGTTGTGCATTGCATTCTGCACGTTAAATGGAGTAAAAAGAGCGCTTAAACGTCGAAATATCTCAAACGGGTAGGAAATGACGGTCAGTTTTCATCAAAATCGACGAAATCATCGAGATTTGCGAGCTGTTCCGCTTGTTTAGACGGTTAAACGGTTGTTTATTACATTCTGCACGTAAAAAGCAGTGAAATGAGCGTTTAAACGTCGAAATATCTCAAACGGGAATTAAATGACGGTCAGTTTTCATCAAAATCGACGAAATCATCGAGATTTGCGAGCTGTTCGGCTTGTTTCGACGCTGCAACTGGCGTGTATTGCATTCTGCACGTAAAAAGGAGTAAAAAGAGCGCTAAAACGTCGAAAAATCTCAAACGGGAAGGAAATGACGGTCAGTTTTCATCAAAATCGACGAAATCATCGAGATTTGCGAGCTGTTCCGCTTGTTTCGACGGTTAAGCGGTTGTGCATTGCGTTCTGCACGTTAAATGGAGTAAAAAGAGCGCTTAAACGTCGAAATATCACAAACGGGAAGGAAATGACGGTCAGTTTTCATCAAAATCGACGAAATCAAAGCGATTTGCGAGCTGTTCCGCTTGTTTCGACGGTTAAACGGTTGTGCATTGCATTCTGCACGTTAAAAGGAGTAAAAAGAGCGCTTAAACGTCGAAATATCTCAAACGGGAAGGAAATGACGGTCAGTTTTCATCAAAATCGACGAAATCATCGAGATTTGCGAGCTGTTCCGCTTGTTTCGACGGTTAAGCGGTTGTGCATTGCGTTCTGCACGTTAAATGGAGTAAAAAGAGCGCTTAAACGTCGAAATATCACAAACGGGAAGGAAATGACGGTCAGTTTTCATCAAAATCGACGAAATCAAAGCGATTTGCGAGCTGTTCCGCTTGTTTCGACGGTTAAACGGTTGTGCATTGCATTCTGCACGTTAAAAGGAGTAAAAAGAGCGCTTAAACGTCGAAATATCTCAAACGGGAAGGAAATGACGGTCAGTTTTCATCAAAATCGACGAAATCAAAGCGATTTGCGAGCTGTTCCGCTTGTTTCGACGGTTAAACGGTTGTGCATTGCATTCTGCACGTTAAATGGAGTAAAAAGAGCGCTTATACGTCGAAATATCTCAAACGGGAAGGAAATGACGGTTAGTTTTGGTCAAAATCGACGAAATCATCGAGATTTGAAAGCTGTTCCGCTTGTTTCGACGGTTAAACGGTTGTGCATTGCATTCTGCACGTTAAATGGAGTAAAAAGAGCGCTTAAACGTCGAAATATCTCAAACGGGTAGGAAATGACGGTCAGTTTTCATCAAAATCGACGAAATCATCGAGATTTGCGAGCTGTTCCGCTTGTTTAGACGGTTAAACGGTTGTTTATTACATTCTGCACGTAAAAAGCAGTGAAATGAGCGTTTAAACGTCGAAATATCTCAAACGGGAATTAAATGACGGTCAGTTTTCATCAAAATCGACGAAATCATCGAGATTTGCGAGCTGTTCCGCTTGTTTCGAAGGTTAAACGGTTATGCATCGCATTCTGCACGTAAAAAGGAGTGAAATGAGCGTTTAAACGTCGAAATATCTCAAACGGGAAGGAAATGACGGTCAGTTTTCATCAAAATCGACGAAATCATTGAGATTTGCTAGCTGTTCCGCTTGTTTCGACGGTTAAACGGTTGTGCGTTGCATTCTGCACGTAAAAAGGAGTGAAATGAGCGTTTAAACGTCGAAATATCTCAAACGGGAAGGAAATGACGCTCAGTTTTCATCAAAATCGACGAAATCGTCGAGATTTGCGAGCTGTTCCGCTTGTTTCGACGCTGCAACTGGCGTGTATTGCATTCTGCACGTAAAAAGGAGTAAAAAGAGAGCTAAAACGTCGAAAAAGCTCAAACGGGAAGGAAATGACGGTAAGTATTCGTCAATATCGACGAAATCATCGAGATTTGCGAGCTGTTCCGCTTGTTTCGACGGTTAAGCGGTTGTATAATACATTCTGCAAGTAAAAAGGAGTGAAATGAGCGTTTAAACGTCGAAATATCACAAACGGGAAGGAAATGACGGTCAGTTTTCATCAAAATCGACGAAATCATCGAGATTTGCGAGCTGTTCCGCTTGTTTCGAAGCTGAAACTAGCGTGTATTGCATTCTGGACGTAAAAAGGAGTAAAAAGAGCGCTAAAACGTCGAAAAATCTCAAACGGGAAGGAAATGACGGTCAGTTTTCATCAAAATCGACGAAATCATCGAGATTTGCGAGCTGTTCCGCTTGTTTCGACGGTTAAGCGGTTGTTTAATACATTCTGCAAGTAAAAAGGAGTGAAATGAGCGTTTAAACGTCGAAATATCACAAACGGGAAGGAAATGACGGTCAGTTTTCATCAAAATCGACGAAATCAAAGCGATTTGCGAGCTGTTCCGCTTGTTTCGACGGTTAAACGGTTGTGCATTGCATTCTGCACGTTAAATGGAGTAAAAAGAGCGCTTATACGTCGAAATATCTCAAACGGGAAGGAAATGACGGTTAGTTTTGGTCAAAATCGACGAAATCATCGAGATTTGAAAGCTGTTCCGCTTGTTTCGACACTCAAATTGGCGTGTATTGCATTCTGCATGTAAAAAGGAGTAAAAAGAGCGCTAAAACGTCGAAAAATCTCAAACGGGAAGGAAATGACGGTCAGTTTTCATCAAAATCGACGAAATCATCGAGATTTGCGAGCTGTTCCGCTTGTTTCGACGGTTAAACGGTTGTGCATTGCATTCTGCACGTTAAATGGAGTAAAAAGAGCGCTTAAACGTCGAAATATCTCAAACGGGTAGGAAATGACGGTCAGTTTTCATCAAAATCGACGAAATCATCGAGATATGCGAGCTGTTCCGCTTGTTTCGACGGTTAAGCGGTGGTTTAATACATTCTGCAAGTAAAAAGGAGTGAAATGAGCGTTTAAACGTCCAAATATCACAAACGGGAAGGAAATGACGGTCAGTTTTAATCAAAATCGACGAAATCATCGAGATTTGCGAGCTGTTCCGCTTGTTTCGACGGTTAAAAGGTTGTGCATTGCATTCTGCACGTTAAAAGGAGTAAAAAGAGCGCTTAAACGTCGAAATATCTCAAACGGGAAGGAAATGACGGTTAGTTTTGGTCAAAATCGACGAAATCATCGAGATTTGAAAGCTGTTCCGCTTGTTTCGACACTCAAATTGGCGTGTATTGCATTCTGCATGTAAAAAGGAGTAAAAAGAGCGCTAAAACGTCGAAAAATCTCAAACGGGAAGGAAATGACGGTCAGTTTTCATCAAAATCGACGAAATCATCGAGATTTGCGAGCTGTTCCGCTTGTTTCGACGGTTAAGCGGTTGTTTAATACATTCTGCAAGTAAAAAGGAGTGAAATGAGCGTTTAAACGTCGAAATATCACAAACGGGAAGGAAATGACGGTCAGTTTTCATCAAAATCGACGAAATCATCGAGATATGCGAGCTGTTCCGCTTGTTTCGACGGTTAAGCGGTGGTTTAATACATTCTGCAAGCAAAAAGGAGTGAAATGAGCGTTTAAACGTCGAAATATCACAAACGGGAAGGAAATGACGGTCAGTTTTCATCAAAATCGACGAAATCATCGAGATATGCGAGCTGTTCCGCTTGTTTCGACGGTTAAGCGGTGGTTTAATACATTTTGCAAGTAAAAAGGAGTGAAATGAGCGTTTAAACGTAGAAATATCACAAACGGGAAGGAAATGACGGTCAGTTTTAATCAAAATCGACGAAATCATCGAGATTTGCGAGCTGTTCCGCTTGTTTCGACGGTTAAAAGGTTGTGCATTGCATTCTGCACGTTAAATGGAGTAGAATGAGCACTTAAACGTCGAAATATCTTAAACGGGAAGGAAATGACGGTCAGTTTTCATCAAAATCGACGAAATCATCGAGATTTGCGAGCTGTTCCGCTTGTTTCGACGGTTAAACGGTTGTGCATTGCATTCTGCACGTTAAATGGAGTAAAAAGAGCGCTTAAACGTCGAAATATCTCAAATGGGAAGGAAATGACGGTCAGTTTTCTTCAAAATCGTCGAAATCATCGAGATTTGCGAGCTGTACCGCTTGTTTCGACGGTTAAGCGGTTGTTTAATACATTCTGCAAGTAAAAAGGAGTGAAATGAGCGTTTAAACGTCGAAATATCACAAACGGGAATTAAATGACGGTCAGTTTTCATCAAAATCGGCGAAATCAAAGCGATTTGCGAGCTGTTCCGCTTGTTTCGACGGTTAAAAGGTTGTGCATTGCATTCTGCACGTTAAATGGAGTAGAAAGAGCGCTTAAACGTCGAAATATCTCAAATGGGAAGGAAATGACGGTCAGATTTCTTCAAAATCGACGAAATCATCGAGATTTGCGAGCTGTTCCGCTTGTTTCGACGCTGCAACTGGCGTGCATTGCATTCTGCACGTAAAAAGGAGTAAAAAGAGCGCTAAAACGTCGAAATATCTCAAATGGGAAGGAAATGACGGTCAGTTTTCTTCAAAATCGACGAAATCATCGAGATTTGCGAGCTGTTCCGCTTGTTTCGACGCTGCAACTGGCGTGCATTGCATTCTGCAAGTTAAAAGGAGTAAAAAGGGCGCTTAAACATCGAAATATCTCAAACGGGAAGGAAATGACGGTCAGTTTTAATCAAAATCGACGAAATCATCGAGATTTGCGACCTGTTCCGCTTGTTTCGACGGTTAAACGGTTGTGCATTGCATTCTGCACGTTAAATGGAGTAGAATGAGCACTTAAACGTCGAAATATCTTAAACGGGAAGGAAATGACGGTCAGTTTTCATCAAAATCGACGAAATCATCGAGATTTGCGAGCTGTTCCGCTTGTTTCGACGGTTAAACGGTTGTGCATTGCATTCTGCACGTTAAATGGAGTAAAAAGAGCGCTTAAACGTCGAAATATCTCAAATGGGAAGGAAATGACGGTCAGTTTTCTTCAAAATCGTCGAAATCATCGAGATTTGCGAGCTGTACCGCTTGTTTCGACGGTAAAGCGGTTGTTTAATACATTCTGCAAGTAAAAAGGAGTGAAATGAGCGTTTAAACGTCGAAATATCACAAACGGGAATTAAATGACGGTCAGTTTTCATCAAAATCGGCGAAATCAAAGCGATTTGCGAGCTGTTCCGCTTGTTTCGACGGTTAAAAGGTTGTGCATTGCATTCTGCACGTTAAATGGAGTAGAAAGAGCGCTTAAACGTCGAAATATCTCAAATGGGAAGGAAATGACGGTCAGATTTCTTCAAAATCGACGAAATCATCGAGATTTGCGAGCTGTTCCGCTTGTTTCGACGCTGCAACTGGCGTGCATTGCATTCTGCACGTAAAAAGGAGTAAAAAGAGCGCTAAAACGTCGAAAAATCTCAAACGGGAAGGAAATGACGGTCAGTTTTCGTCAAAATCGACGAAATCATCGAGATTTGCGAGCTGTTCCGCTTGTTTCGAAGGTTAAGCGGTTGTTTAATACATTCTGCAAGTAAAAAGGAGTGAAATGAGCGCTTAAACGTCGAAATATCTGAAATGGGAAGGAAATGACGGTAAGTTTTCTTCAAAATCGACGAAATCATCGAGATTTGCGAGCTGTTCCGCTTGTTTCGACGCTGCAACTGGCGTGCATTGCATTCTGCACGTTAAATGGAGTAGAAAGAGCGCTTAAACGTCGAAATATCTCAAATGGGAAGGAAATGACGGTCAGTTTTCTTCAAAATCGACGAAATCATCGAGATTTGCGAGCTGTTCCGCTTGTTTCGACGCTGCAACTGGCGTGCATTGCATTCTGCACGTTAAAAGGAGTAAAAAGGGCGCTTAAACATCGAAATATCTCAAACGGGAAGGAAATGACGGTCAGTTTTAATCAAAATCGACGAAATCATCGAGATTTGCGAGCTGTTCCGCTTGTTTCGACGGTTAAACGGTTGTGCATTGCATTCTGCACGTTAAATGGAGTAAAAAGAGCGCTTAAACGTCGAAATATCTCAAACGGGAAGGAAATGACGGTTAGTTTTGGTCAAAATCGACGAAATCATCGAGATTTGAAAGCTGTTCCGCTTGTTTCGACACTCAAATTGGCGTGTATTGCATTCTGCATGTAAAAAGGAGTAAAAAGAGCGCTAAAACGTCGAAAAATCTCAAACGGGAAGGAAATGACGGTCAGTTTTCATCAAAATCGACGAAATCATCGAGATTTGCGAGTTGTTCCGCTTGTTTCGACGGTTAAACGGTTGTGCATTGCATTCTGCACGTTAAATGGAGTAAAAAGAGCGCTTAAACGTCGAAATATCTCAAACGGGTAGGAATTGACGGTCAGTTTTCATCAAAATCGACGAAATCATCGAGATTTGCGAGCTGTTCCGCTTGTTTCGACGGTTAAACGGTTGTTTATTACATTCTGCACGTAAAAAGGAGTGAAATGAGCGTTTAAACGTCGAAATATCTCAAACGGGAATTAAATGACGGTCAGTTTTCATCAAAATCGACGAAATCATCGAGATTTGCGAGCTGTTCGGCTTGTTTCGACGCTGCAACTGGCGTGTATTGCATTCTGCACGTAAAAAGGAGTAAAAAGAGCGCTAAAGCGTCGAAAAATCTCAAACGGGAAGGAAATGACGGTCAGTTTTCATCAAAATCGACGAAATCATCGAGATTTGCGAGCTGTTCCGCTTGTTTCGACGGTTAAGCGGTTGTTTAATACATTCTGCAAGTAAAAAGGAGTGAAATGAGCGTTTAAACGTCGAAATATCACAAACGGGAAGGAAATGACGGTCAGTTTTCATCAAAATCGACGAAATCATCGAGATATGCGAGCTGTTCCGCTTGTTTCGACGGTTAAGCGGTGGTTTAATACATTCTGCAAGCAAAAAGGAGTGAAATGAGCTGTTACGTTCCTGTTTGTTTGAATTGATTTTAAACCGTTGAATTCGCAAGATTTTTTTTTTTTATTGTTTTAATTTTAATTAGTTTTTTTGTGTTTGTTTTAATTTATTTTGTTTTGTTTAATTTAATTTAATTTAATTTAGTTCGATTTAGTTGAGTTTCGTCAGGAGGGGAAAATTTACACGATATAATTATATTTAAGATATTGAATCAAGGTTTTCGATTAAAATCTATTTCTAAGTTGAAAGTTTATTGTTACGTACTCGTTTAAAGTCAATTCAAACTTTTGATTTTAATTTAATCTGAAGGGAAAGATTTAAATTTAATTGGCTGTATAAGAAATATTTCTCACACGGTAGTTGCTGCCACCAGAAACAGTCTGAGGACTGTTTCGAATAGAAAAATTTCCTTGTACTTATTTTCGAAATAATCTATTGATAAATTAATTACTTATGGATAGCGTTGACTAGTGTTAGGCTACTGATAAAATAATTTCCACGTTTTTCGGCTAACCTGCTATGTGCAGGGATACTCGCACGGGAGAGGATTAAAGTTGGATAAAAATAAGTATTCGATTTGTTCGCACGGAATTTATCTAAACTTCAGTATAGAATTATTTAAAATTATATATATATATATATATATATATATATATATATATATATATATATATATGTGTATGTATATATCTGTATGTAGGAATTATTTGAGAGTTCGGTTCAATTTCGTTGTATAGAATTTATTTAAATTTGAATATGGAATTATTCAAGTTGTTATATATATGTATATATATATATATATATATATATAGCGTTTTAGGGACGGTAAAACAAGAGTGTTCGCGTTAATGGATTGGTTAAGATTTCGAATTTTCTTCGTTTGATACAAATTTTATCTTTACGTTTCCTTCTCCTCCTCTCTTAATTTCGCCAATGAATCTATCATTGAACTGATTTTTCTGTCTGTCGCTCGTTTTCCCTCATTCTACCGCAATTAGACTATATATTTATTGTTATTATTATTGTTAAAATGACAATAGTATTGTTCATGTGAATATATATATATATATATATATCTATATTGTGTGTCATTTTAATGTGACTAATGTTTTGTAATTTTTTCGATAGTGTTATTTATTGTGCTAAGTAGTTTATTTTATAGTGTTCAATAATATAAAACACACACAAACGTATATATATATATACATATATATATATATATATGCATATACATGTTTCTTGTAGTGGTGTAGTTTCATACGAAGTGAAATGTTAATTGTTTATTTCGTGTTTACTAGATTGTTAATTTTGATTTAGTAGAATAGAACACGCATACACACACGCGCATATAAGTATATATGTATATATTTCTGATAGTGTGACTTTTCATATAAATTCTTTAATTGTGTATTTGAGGTTATATGTCAATTATTTGTTTTCATATATACATATATGTTTTGTAATGTGACAACGTAGTATTGAGAGTTTTATTTCTATCGTTTACCAAATTATTATGTGTTCGATATGGTTTACATATTTATGCTGTACGCAATTCTCCCAGTCGAGGCGGTGTTAATTATTTTTAATCGCTTGATTTGCTAACAAGTAGTTAGTTAGTTTCAATAGTGCTATGTGTATGTTCTATATCTTTTATATTCATTTAGATTATTAATAGCTTGGTTTAAAATCTAGATTATATATATATATATATATATATATATGCATGTTTCGTAGTATAGTTTTCATATGTAATTCTTTAATAGAATGATCACGAGTTTTGATTATGTATTTTAGTGACTAATGTTTTGTAATTTTTTCGACAGTGTTATTTATTGTGCTAAGTAGTTTATTTTATAGTGTTCAATAATATAAAACACACACAAACGTATATATATATATATATATATATATATATGCATATACATCTTTCTTGTAGTGGTGTAGTTTCATACGAAGTGAAATGTTAATTGTTTATTTTATGTTTACTAGATTGTTAATTTTGATTTAGTAGAATAGAACACGCATACACACATATATATATTTCTGACGATGTAACCTCTATTTCTTTAATAATGCAATATTGTATGTTTTATGTATTCGTTAGACTATAAGTTCATTGATTTTATATACTCATATATTTATAGTTTGGTAATGTTGGATTTGTATTATTAGTATAGTATTGGAAGTATTGTTTCTAATATTTTCTGGGTTATTACATGTTTGGCATATATGTTTATATTTATATGTAACTCTCCAAGTTGTTGCTGCGTTGATTGAATAAAATATATTTATATACACATATATTCCTGGTGTTTCAATTATTTTCCTTTTGTAGTTATTCTTATTTCTTGATTTACTCGTTTGGTTCGCGACTCGTTTAATTCATTAATTAATTTTTATTTACTGATTTAAATTCTTTCTTTTGTATTTTACATATTCCGTCTTCGTTGATTGATTGTAGTATATCTTCTTGTTGCTCCTTTTCCTTTATTTTGCAAATTTGTCATATATAATCCTTATTCTTGATTTATTTGATCGGTTCGTATCTAGTCCAGTTTATTAATTGATTTTATTTACTTTATTTTATACTGATAGTTGGATTTATTTGTCGCCCTCATTTGTTAATTTTTTATTTTGTTTTGTAGTAGCGTGTGTTCCTTGGTGTATTCAAATTTTTCTCGCGCTGATTTGCGTATAGTAATTTTGTATCTTCGTTACGGCACGTGCGGAGCGCGGGACGTGACACCCCCGCCCTTGGAGTTCAAATTTCCGGAGGAAATTTGACTGAGGGCGTCTCTGAATTCGCTCAAGGCGGATACAGATGCCGTTGGTTGTTCTCCAGTTTTAGTCAGTGCAAATGTTACTTCCCGTGTTGTTAGTGTGTAAACTGGTTGCACTGGTTCCCCGTTGGTCCTTTTCTCCTGGATCTTTGTGGCGATTCTCTCATACAATACGTCGTATTGATCAAATTTGCATGGTGAGGGTGGTTGTGGTTGCCAATAAGTGTGTCCGTCCTTTGCGTCTAAACAGTTTCCTTCGCCTTACTGTGGCTTGTACAACGACCTTTTCCCAGCTCCCGTATGGGTCTACATATTGTGTTCCCTGGCAGCTGCCGCCGTCTGATAACTTGCCGGCGTCCTGGTGCATCCTTGCACATTGTTGGGCAGTTGTTTCATGGAGGTATTCGGCGAATCCATTATGCACTGCCGACGTGTGGGAGTGCATGCCACAGTAATATATAATTCGAGTTATTTGCACCTTGCATTGCCTCACACTGGTAAATTCGAATTCTGAGAGTTGCAGTAGTTGAATATAAATATCTTGGGTTTCTGTCGTTGTAGGTTGTATGCTGCAGTCCCCGATGGAGTTTAAAGAGATGGTGGTAACGTTGAGGTGATTGTCATTGCAGTCGTATCCAACCAGGCCACATGTTATTTTGATGAGGGTAAGTACGATGACCAGGTGATTCATCTTGCTATTAGCAATTTATTAAATTGTTTCTTACTCTTGAGTTTATTAGAAATAAGAATAACCTTTTAATATATATATATATATGTGTATAGAAAAGGAAATTATATTTATACATTTTCTCTTCTCCCTTTCCTCCATTTTCTTTCTTTTTTTCTTTATTACAACTTGTTTTATTTTAGGTTTGATGTATATGCTATCAGTGAAGATAATTTTATGAAGGCTACTTGAGTTATAATTATATACATATATGCATACGTTTTGGTGAGTAATATAAATGGGATTTATTTTATCGTTATAAATATATATAAGTATATATTATCAATAGGTATAAATGTCATAAATGTAGCTTGTTTTCATATATATATATATATGTGTGTATAAATATGACAGTTTATTTTATGAGTCACTTGCATCGTCAATGGAAGTGAGTGTTGCAAATATCGTCTACTTTAAAACATGCGTGTATATATATTGGTAAACATGAATGAAAATTATATGTATAGTTATTAATGTTGTTTGTTTACAGGTAGATAGCATAAGTATACAGGTACGTTATATTTCAATGGTGCGGAGTATCATTCCTTGAACTAAAAATTCTCTTTCAAGGTGAGTCAGATCATTGTAGACCATCATGCATTGGAGGCATGATATAGCGCGTTGTAGGTTCGCCAGGCTTACATCGCACATGCTGCAGTATGATATTTGTATACTTGCAGGTACTCCGCATAGGAAATGAGTGGGCGGCTCTTCACATAGGTCCTGCTCGTCTGGATCTAGGTTGTCGAAACAATCTTGACAAGGATAGCCGCTATAAAAATGGTAAACGGAGCATATCAACCGAGCACAGAGGCAGGACTCAACCTCCTTCGTCACCTCCAGATTGAATGCGAGCTCGGGTCCGTCTGGGTTTTCTATGTCGGAATTGATGAGTTCGCCACTCGTTCTGTACATACATACAAAAACAATTAATATATTTTCTCTTTTTTTTTTTTTTTTTTTATATATTTCGTTCGGACCTGTTCCTTTATATGAATATTGTATCCCTGTATATAATATAATATATATGTAATATGTTATGATTATGTTAGTTATTATTTATTATTTCTCTTTTTTTTTTTTTTTTTTTTTTTTATTAGTACCTAACATAGCTATCATGATCCTATATTACATTGTATTGGTTATTATTCGTGTTGAGGTGTGTGTGTGTGGGGTGTGCGCGACGGATTTTTTTTCCAACATGGTCGCTCGCGTGTATCTCTGGTATGGTGTTGTTTTAATGTCAACAGTAATGTATTATTGAAATAACTGGTTATGATTTTATTTAGTAGTGTTTTGTAATGTTGTTTTGTGTTTCATGGTATTGTGTGTGTAAATACCGCGTGTTACTTTAATGCAATAACATGGGTTATATTGTTATCGAATTTCAATGGTCATTGTTTTGGTTATACGTGACTTGCGTTTATATAAGTCTCGTTTAATTTAGTTAGTATTTTGTGTATTGTGTTACCAGTCGCTTTCATGTACTACAACTTTATTCTTTGGTACTAAGTTCAGTCATGACTTGTTAATATTTAGTTAGTCTATCGTGATTAGTTTCTAACCTATTTCTGTGTTTATTAACCTTTCTTATTTCCCTATTAATTTTATTATTGCTTATGTTTGCTATTGTTATTATTTTATGTTTGATATGAATTAGTTCCTTTATTAGCGATTAAGTCTTATTTGTTAGATTAACATTGTTTGTAAAAAAAAAAAATTTTCCTTTTTAGATTTTTGATGCTGCGTTGCTTACCTGGATCATTCTCACAACACCATCAGATTCTTCGGTATTACCTTGGATACTTACTATGGTTGCCTTCAATCATCCTATGTCTGCGATCATAAAGGTACTGTTTAATTTATTAATTCAATATGTGTATGATATATTGTGTGAGCGACCGCTATTGTGTATTACAAAATATGCTTCTACATGTTAGATATAATAGTTAATACAATATACTATCTTTTTACTCCGGTTCTATCTATTACTAGCTTCCAATTAATCTATCTTAATTATCTTCGTAACCACTTTCTATACTTATCAACTATTTCATTTCTTCTTATTAATTTGTGAAATTCATGCTTGTGCGCTTCTTGTATGGTGTTTGATTGTTCATGAGGTAAGTTGCACCTTCACTGTTTTAAATATTCGTTGAACTATTACTTTTCATATTCAAACAATAATTGGAGCACTTGTAGTAATCTTTCCCCCCCCTTTTTTTTTCAGGTTACCTGTTATCTGTGCCATTCGACGAACAGTGTCACACTTTCATAGTCTTGCTATGACGTTTAGTAGTGTTGCATCTTGTATTAAGGCGATCGAAGTTAATCCATTTATTTACTTTCAGCTGGCTGTCGTACATGGTGTTCCGCAAACGGGGATCCATGGCCTATTTTGCACGTAAATCTTTTGTATAGCGATTACTTGTTCGCAAGGTGACTTTCACTTTCACTATTTTAGTTATTCATTGAATTAACACATTTTATATTCAAACAATAATCGGAGCACACTTAATAGTTTTCTTTTTCCTTTTTAGGTTTTCACTATCTGTATTATTCGACGAACAGTGTCACTCTTCCTTCTGATTTGATCACAATATTGTTATAACATTTAGTAATATTGTATTTTGCATTGAAACACTTGAAGTTAATTCATTCATTTATTTCAGCTGGCTGTCGTACATTGTATTCCGCAAACAGGGATCCATAACCTATATTTGCACATACACTTTCTTGTATGATGATTACTTGTTCACAATGTAAACTTCACTTTCGCTATTTTAATTATTCATTGAATTAACACATTTTATATCCAAACAATAATCGGAGCACACTTAATAATTTTCTTTTTCCTTTTTAGGTTTCCACTATCTGTATTATTCGACGAACAGAGTCACACTTGCTTTTGTTTTAACCACAATATAATTATGACATTTAGTAATCTTGTATTTTGCACTGAAACAATTGAAACTAATTTATTCACTTATTTTAGGTAGTTGTCATACATTACGTTCCACAAACAAAGATTCACAACCTATACTTGCACGTACACCTTTCTTGTATGTTGATTACTTATTCACAAGGTAACTTTCACTTTCACTATTTTAATTATTCATTGAATTAACACATTTTATATTCAAACAATAATCGGAGCACACTTAATAATTTTCTTTTTCCTTTTTAGGTTTCCACTATCTGTATTATTCGACGAACAGTGTCACACTTCCTTTTCTTCATTTTAGTTTTTATTCTGCGCCAACACGCAAGTTTACTGACACCGATCCAATTATCCAATTGCTTGCCAATAGCATTTAAAATACAAATTTTTGAAAATGCCCAAAATAATAATATATTAACCCAAATATATTTTAGATATAGTATAGTGTGATACCATCTATATTTTCCAAGAGGAATCATAAGATTAGTACTCATGTTATCTACGTCAAATGCTAGATGTAACAACCAATGAAGTATTTTTAATCCATTTATAATCCAATGGCTAGCGTACTTATTCGAATTTTTATATATATCCTTGACTGGTGATTCCCTATTTTCTCCCTTTTTATTTCCTTGAACACGTTGAACTTGCGTTTTTTCGGCTTGAAAATGTTTAGAATCCTTTTCCTTAGTTATCCATTCTACTTTATTTACTTTATTCGCAACACGTTGATTTTTCTCTAGCTTTTCAGGATGAATAGTTTCACTGGAAGTGCTTATTATAATTAAATTATTATTTATTTGTACGGAACGTTTAGGAATATTTTCGGTAGATTTAGAATTATTCTTTGAATTTTTATTACAAACCTTTCTGCTTATATATTCTGTTTCGGATATAGGGATAGGTATACTTTTATTCTCTGTAGTCTGATCTTCCTTGCAATTTAATGGCTTGGCTTTGAGTCCGATTAAATTATTTTTTGATGGTTTAATAAAAATTTTTGAGTGAGATACACTCGCTATCTCCTTTTCTATTATGTTTGAAACATTCACGAAATTCGTGGAGCCTTGCTTTTGTATCTTTGCCAAGTCGAACGTGGAGAGGCACTTCGCACTTCCCAGCGGGTCCAATATCTCCGTGGTATTAGGCAGTGGATAATCGTTGCCTATCGTTTCGTCGTTCAGTTTTCTAATTTCCGATTCTTCTGCAAGTTCCTTGGCATTAGTATTGTTTATCTTGTTTGGGAGTTCGGAAAATTTCTCGCTGATGATCCTGTCTGTGGTGTCGTGCGTCCTGTTACTATTTAAAGTGACGTTATCCCTTATCACAGCAACGGAATGGTGTTTGCGTTGAAAAGTTGATTGATTCAAATGATCGTCATCCCTCTTTTGACTTAGATTTCTGTCGAGGTATTTACTTATGCATTTTTCTTCCCAGATTATTGCTCTTGCTCCTTTCCTGGCATCTTCCTCTATTCCCGGATTGTTTAGATATTTCCGCGACGGCGGTACAAATCTCCAATCCCTGTGGTTGTTTCCGATGTAATTACTATTGTATGGGGAATGAGCGTTGTTTCGGTTATAATTATTCGGAGGTGTCGGACGCTGGTATCGTATTATATCGTTCACTTGTTTTAATTCTCGTGTTGCTTTCACTGCTTGGCGGTTATTCCTGATATTGTTGTTAGCGTTCGGAGGACGTACGTTATTGCGTCTGTAATAGTTTGAGGGAGTCGGTCGTGTGGGTCGCGTTCTATCGGTTATTTGTTTCAATTCGTTTGTTGCATGGACGGCCTGACGATATGCGTCTTCTAAAGTGTGGTATCCTGCTAGCTTTACTCGCATATATACCTCGTTCGGAAGTCCTTTAACAAAAGCTTCTCTTACCTCCCAATCTATAGTTTCTTGGATATCGGGGGAAATGATTCCGTAGTCGCCCTTTTCTCCGTCCATTATTGCCAATCTAAGGTTTCTAACTCGGTCCATATAATCTAATATGTGTTCCCCGGGTCGTTGAAATATCGTTCCTAATTCCCCTCTATATTCATTAAGAGATTTCCTTGGGCCGAATAGGTCCTTTAATTTATTTCCAAAATCGTTTAGGCTCTTTAATTCCGTATCTTCGATGGCGAGGAACGCGTGTCCGCGGAGTTTATTGGTTAATAATTTTACTAATTGTGGTTCTTGGTACCTAGGAATCATATTTCGCGCGCGCTCGCAAGCTCTTAAAAATTGAAATACCGATGGTCGATAGCCGTCGAACACTGGCACCGATACGATCGCGTCTTTTACTTTAATTGATTGGGTAAATCCACTCGGCTGGGCCGTCACTTGTTGTGTCGTAGGCGACGATGCGGGTGTATTAGATTCTTGCTTTGCTTTGAGTTCATACACGCCGTTTTGTAGATCAACGAGTTTTGTATTCATGTCGCGAAAATTCGCATCCCATGCTTTAAGTTTTTCCGATAACGTCAAGATTAAGTCTTCGTCTAATGATTCTAGCCCGGTCGCCATTATTTCTTAGGTATATAATTTATTGATAAATGTAACAACTTTAATCCTCTGTGGAGCGTATCCCACCGCTGCCACCAAAAATATAATTACTATCTAATGTTACGTTCCTGTTTGTTTGAATTAATTTTAAACCGTTGAATTCGCAAGATTTTTTTTTTTTATTGTTTTAATTTTAATTAGTTTTTTTGTGTTTGTTTTAATTTATTTTGTTTTGTTTAATTTAATTTAATTTAATTTAGTTCGATTTAGTTGAGTTTCGTCAGGAGGGGAAAATTTACACGATATAATTATATTTAAGATATTGAATCAAGGTTTTCGATTAAAATCTATTTCTAAGTTGAAAGTTTATTGTTACGTACTCGTTTAAAGTCAATTCAAACTTTTGATTTTAATTTAATCTGAAGGGAAAGATTTAAATTTAATTGGCTGTATAAGAAATATTTCTCACACGGTAGTTGCTGCCACCAGAAACAGTCTGAGGACTGTTTCGAATAGAAAAATTTCCTTGTACTTATTTTCGAAATAATCTATTGATAAATTAATTACTTATGGATAGCGTTGACTAGTGTTAGGCTACTGATAAAATAATTTCCACGTTTTTCGGCTAACCTGCTATGTGCAGGGATACTCGCACGGGAGAGGATTAAAGTTGGATAAAAATAAGTATTCGATTTGTTCGCACGGAATTTATCTAAACTTCAGTATAGAATTATTTAAAATTATATATATATATATATATATATATATATATATATATATATATATATATATGTGTATGTATATATCTGTATGTAGGAATTATTTGAGAGTTCGGTTCAATTTCGTTGTATAGAATTTATTTAAATTTGAATATGGAATTATTCAAGTTGTTATATATATGTATATATATATATATATATATATATATAGCGTTTTAGGGACGGTAAAACAAGAGTGTTCGCGTTAATGGATTGGTTAAGATTTCGAATTTTCTTCGTTTGATGCAAATTTTATCTTTACGTTTCCTTCTCCTCCTCTCTTAATTTCGCCAATGAATCTATCATTGAACTGATTTTTCTGTCTGTCGCTCGTTTTCCCTCATTCTACCGCAATTAGACTATATATTTATTGTTATTATTATTGTTAAAATGACAATAGTATTGTTCATGTGAATATATATATATATATATATATCTATATTGTGTGTCATTTTAATGTGACTAATGTTTTGTAATTTTTTCGATAGTGTTATTTATTGTGCTAAGTAGTTTATTTTATAGTGTTCAATAATATAAAACACACACAAACGTATATATATATATACATATATATATATATATATATATGCATACACATGTTTCTTGTAGTGGTGTAGTTTCATACGAAGTGAAATGTTAATTGTTTATTTCGTGTTTACTAGATTGTTAATTTTGATTTAGTAGAATAGAACACGCATACACACACGCGCATATAAGTATATATGTATATATTTCTGATAGTGTGACTTTTCATATAAATTCTTTAATTGTGTATTTGAGGTTATATGTCAATTATTTGTTTTCATATATACATATATGTTCTGTAATGTGACAACGTAGTATTGAGAGTTTTATTTCTATCGTTTACCAAATTATTATGTGTTCGATATGGTTTACATATTTATGCTGTACGCAATTCTCCCAGTCGAGGCGGTGTTAATTATTTTTAATCGCTTGATTTGCTAACAAGTAGTTAGTTAGTTTCAATAGTGCTATGTGTATGTTCTATATCTTTTATATTCATTTAGATTATTAATAGCTTGGTTTAAAATCTAGATTATATATATATATATATATATATATATATATATGCATGTTTCGTAGTATAGTTTTCATATGTAATTCTTTAATAGAATGATCACGAGTTTTGATTATGTATTTTAGTGACTAATGTTTTGTAATTTTTTCGACAGTGTTATTTATTGTGCTAAGTAGTTTATTTTATAGTGTTCAATAATATAAAACACACACAAACGTATATATATATATATATATATATATGCATATACATCTTTCTTGTAGTGGTGTAGTTTCATACGAAGTGAAATGTTAATTGTTTATTTTATGTTTACTAGATTGTTAATTTTGATTTAGTAGAATAGAACACGCATACACACATATATATATTTCTGACGATGTAACCTCTATTTCTTTAATAATGCAATATTGTATGTTTTATGTATTCGTTAGACTATAAGTTCATTGATTTTATATACTCATATATTTATAGTTTGGTAATGTTGGATTTGTATTATTAGTATAGTATTGGAAGTATTGTTTCTAATATTTTCTGGGTTATTACATGTTTGGCATATATGTTTATATTTATATGTAACTCTCCAAGTTGTTGCTGCGTTGATTGAATAAAATATATTTATATACACATATATTCCTGGTGTTTCAATTATTTTCCTTTTGTAGTTATTCTTATTTCTTGATTTACTCGTTTGGTTCGCGACTCGTTTAATTCATTAATTAATTTTTATTTACTGATTTAAATTCTTTCTTTTGTATTTTACATATTCCGTCTTCGTTGATTGATTGTAGTATATCTTCTTGTTGCTCCTTTTCCTTTATTTTGCAAATTTGTCATATATAATCCTTATTCTTGATTTATTTGATCGGTTCGTATCTAGTCCAGTTTATTAATTGATTTTATTTACTTTATTTTATACTGATAGTTGGATTTATTTGTCGCCCTCATTTGTTAATTTTTTATTTTGTTTTGTAGTAGCGTGTGTTCCTTGGTGTATTCAAATTTTTCTCGCGCTGATTTGCGTATAGTAATTTTGTATCTTCGTTACGGCACGTGCGGAGCGCGGGACGTGACAGAGCGTTTAAACGTCGAAATATCACAAACGGGAAGGAAATGACGGTCAGTTTTCATCAAAATCGACGAAATCATCGAGATATGCGAGCTGTTCCGCTTGTTTCGACGGTTAAGCGGTGGTTTAATACATTCTGCAAGTAAAAAGGAGTGAAATGAGCGTTTAAACGTCCAAATATCACAAACGGGAAGGAAATGACGGTCAGTTTTAATCAAAATCGACGAAATCATCGAGATTTGCGAGCTGTTCCGCTTGTTTCGACGGTTAAAAGGTTGTGCATTGCATTCTGCACGTTAAATGGAGTAGAATGAGCACTTAAACGTCGAAATATCTTAAACGGGAAGGAAATGACGGTCAGTTTTCATCAAAATCGACGAAATCATCGAGATTTGCGAGCTGTTCCGCTTGTTTCGACGGTTAAACGGTTGTGCATTGCATTCTGCACGTTAAATGGAGTAAAAAGAGCGCTTAAACGTCGAAATATCTCAAATGGGAAGGAAATGACGGTCAGTTTTCTTCAAAATCGTCGAAATCATCGAGATTTGCGAGCTGTACCGCTTGTTTCGACGGTTAAGCGGTTGTTTAATACATTCTGCAAGTAAAAAGGAGTGAAATGAGCGTTTAAACGTCGAAATATCACAAACGGGAATTAAATGACGGTCAGTTTTCATCAAAATCGGCGAAATCAAAGCGATTTGCGAGCTGTTCCGCTTGTTTCGACGGTTAAAAGGTTGTGCATTGCATTCTGCACGTTAAATGGAGTAGAAAGAGCGCTTAAACGTCGAAATATCTCAAATGGGAAGGAAATGACGGTCAGATTTCTTCAAAATCGACGAAATCATCGAGATTTGCGAGCTGTTCCGCTTGTTTCGACGCTGCAACTGGCGTGCATTGCATTCTGCACGTAAAAAGGAGTAAAAAGAGCGCTAAAACGTCGAAAAATCTCAAACGGGAAGGAAATGACGGTCAGTTTTCGTCAAAATCGACGAAATCATCGAGATTTGCGAGCTGTTCCGCTTGTTTCTAAGGTTAAGCTTTTGTTTAATACATTCTGCAAGTAAAAAGGAGTGAAATGAGCGCTTAAACGTCGAAATATCTCAAATGGGAAGGAAATGACGGTCAGTTTTCTTCAAAATCGACGAAATCATCGAGATTTGCGAGCTGTTCCGCTTGTTTCGACGCTGCAACTGGCGTGCATTGCATTCTGCACGTTAAATGGAGTAGAAAGAGCGCTTAAACGTCGAAATATCTCAAACGGGAAGGAAATGACGGTCAGTTTTAATCAAAATCGACGAAATCATCGAGATTTGCGACCTGTTCCGCTTGTTTCGACGGTTAAACGGTTGTGCATTGCATTCTGCACGTTAAATGGAGTAAAAAGAGCGCTTAAACGTCGAAATATCTCAAACGGGAAGGAAATGACGGTTAGTTTTGTTCAAAATCGACGAAATCATCGAGATTTGAAAGCTGTTCCGCTTGTTTCGACACTCAAATTGGCGTGTATTGCATTCTGCATGTAAAAAGGAGTAAAAAGAGCGCTAAATCGTCGAAAAATCTCAAACGGGAAGGAAATGACGGTCAGTTTTCATCAAAATCGACGAAATCATCGAGATTTGCGAGCTGTTCCGCTTGTTTCGACGGTTAAACGGTTGTGCATTGCATTCTGCACGTTAAATGGAGTAAAAAGAGCGCTTAAACGTCGAAATATCTCAAACGGGTAGGAAATGACGGTCAGTTTTCATCAAAATCGACGAAATCATCGAGATTTGCGAGCTGTTCCGCTTGTTTCGACGGTTAAACGGTTGTTTATTACATTCTGCACGTAAAAAGGAGTGAAATGAGCGTTTAAACGTCGAAATATCTCAAACGGGAATTAAATGACGGTCAGTTTTCATCAAAATCGACGAAATCACCGAGATTTGCGAGCTGTTCCGCTTGTTTCGACGCTGCAACTGGCGTGCATTGCATTCTGCACGTTAAATGGAGTAGAAAGAGCGCTTAAACGTCGAAATATCTCAAACGGGAAGGAAATGACGGTCAGTTTTAATCAAAATCGACGAAATCATCGAGATTTGCGACCTGTTCCGCTTGTTTCGACGGTTAAACGGTTGTGCATTGCATTCTGCACGTTAAATGGAGTAAAAAGAGCGCTTAAACGTCGAAATATCTCAAACGGGAAGGAAATGACGGTTAGTTTTGTTCAAAATCGACGAAATCATCGAGATTTGAAAGCTGTTCCGCTTGTTTCGACACTCAAATTGGCGTGTATTGCATTCTGCATGTAAAAAGGAGTAAAAAGAGCGCTAAATCGTCGAAAAATCTCAAACGGGAAGGAAATGACGGTCAGTTTTCATCAAAATCGACGAAATCATCGAGATTTGCGAGCTGTTCCGCTTGTTTCGACGGTTAAACGGTTGTGCATTGCATTCTGCACGTTAAATGGAGTAAAAAGAGCGCTTAAACGTCGAAATATCTCAAACGGGTAGGAAATGACGGTCAGTTTTCATCAAAATCGACGAAATCATCGAGATTTGCGAGCTGTTCCGCTTGTTTCGACGGTTAAACGGTTGTTTATTACATTCTGCACGTAAAAAGGAGTGAAATGAGCGTTTAAACGTCGAAATATCTCAAACGGGAATTAAATGACGGTCAGTTTTCATCAAAATCGACGAAATCACCGAGATTTGCGAGCTGTTCCGCTTGTTTCGACGGTTAAAAGGTTGTGCATTGCATTCTGCACGTTAAATGGAGTAGAATGAGCGCTTAAACGTCGAAATATCTCAAACGGGAAGGAAATGACGGTTAGTTTTGGTCAAAATCGACGAAATCATCGAGATTTGAAAGCTGTTCCGCTTGTTTCGACACTCAAATTGGCGTGTATTGCATTCTGCATGTAAAAAGGAGTAAAAAGAGCGCTAAAACGTCGAAATATCTCAAACGGGTAGGAAATGACGGTCAGTTTTCATCAAAATCGACGAAATCATCGAGATTTGCGAGCTGTTCCGCTTGTTTCGACGGTTAAACGGTTGTTTATTACATTCTGCACGTAAAAAGGAGTGAAATGAGCGTTTAAACGTCGAAATATCTCAAACGGGAATTAAATGACGGTCAGTTTTCATCAAAATCGACGAAATCACCGAGATTTGCGAGCTGTTCCGCTTGTTTCGACGGTTAAAAGGTTGTGCATTGCATTCTGCACGTTAAATGGAGTAGAATGAGCGCTTAAACGTCGAAATATCTCAAACGGGAAGGAAATGACGGTCAGTTTTAATCAAAATCGACGAAATCATCGAGATTTGCGACCTGTTCCGCTTGTTTCGACGGTTAAACGGTTGTTTATTACATTCTGCACGTAAAAAGGAGTGAAATGAGCGTTTAAACGTCGAAATATCTCAAACGGGAATTAAATGACGGTCAGTTTTCATCAAAATCGACGAAATCACCGAGATTTGCGAGCTGTTCCGCTTGTTTCGACGGTTAAAAGGTTGTGCATTGCATTCTGCACGTTAAATGGAGTAGAATGAGCGCTTAAACGTCGAAATATCTCAAACGGGAAGGAAATGACGGTTAGTTTTGGTCAAAATCGACGAAATCATCGAGATTTGAAAGCTGTTCCGCTTGTTTCGACACTCAAATTGGCGTGTATTGCATTCTGCATGTAAAAAGGAGTAAAAAGAGCGCTAAAACGTCGAAATATCTCAAACGGGTAGGAAATGACGGTCAGTTTTCATCAAAATCGACGAAATCATCGAGATTTGCGAGCTGTTCCGCTTGTTTCGACGGTTAAACGGTTGTTTATTACATTCTGCACGTAAAAAGGAGTGAAATGAGCGTTTAAACGTCGAAATATCTCAAACGGGAATTAAATGACGGTCAGTTTTCATCAAAATCGACGAAATCACCGAGATTTGCGAGCTGTTCCGCTTGTTTCGACGGTTAAAAGGTTGTGCATTGCATTCTGCACGTTAAATGGAGTAGAATGAGCGCTTAAACGTCGAAATATCTCAAACGGGAAGGAAATGACGGTCAGTTTTAATCAAAATCGACGAAATCATCGAGATTTGCGACCTGTTCCGCTTGTTTCGACGGTTAAACGGTTGTTTATTACATTCTGCACGTAAAAAGGAGTGAAATGAGCGTTTAAACGTCGAAATATCTCAAACGGGAATTAAATGACGGTCAGTTTTCATCAAAATCGACGAAATCACCGAGATTTGCGAGCTGTTCCGCTTGTTTCGACGGTTAAAAGGTTGTGCATTGCATTCTGCACGTTAAATGGAGTAGAATGAGCACTTAAACGTCGAAATATCTTAAACGGGAAGGAAATGACGGTCAGTTTTCATCAAAATCGACGAAATCATCGAGATTTGCGAGCTGTTCCGCTTGTTTCGACGGTTAAACGGTTGTGCATTGAATTCTGCACGTTAAAAGGATTAAAAAGAGCGCTTAAACGTCGAAATATCTCAAATGGGAACGAAATGACGGTCAGTTTTCTTCAAAATCGACGAAATCATCGAGATTTGCGAGCTGTTCCGCTTGTTTCGACGCTGCAACTGGCGTGTATTGCATTCTGCACGTAAAAAGGAGTAAAAAGAGCGCTAAAACGTCGAAAAATCTCAAACGGGAAGGAAATGACGGTAAGTATTCGTCAAAATCGACGAAATCATCGAGATTTGCGAGCTGTTCCGCTTGTTTCGACGGTTAAGCGGTTGTTTAATACATTCTGCAAGTAAAAAGGAGTGAAATGAGCGTTTAAACGTCGAAATATCACAAACGGGAAGGAAATGACGGTCAGTTTTCATCAAAATCGACGAAATCATCGAGATTTGCGAGCTGTTCCGCTTGTTTCGAAGCTGAAACTAGCGTGTATTGCATTCTGCACGTAAAAAGGAGTAAAAAGAGCGCTAAAACGTCGAAAAATCTCAAACGGGAAGGAAATGACGGTCAGTTTTCATCAAAATCGACGAAATCATCGAGATTTGCGAGCTGTTCCGCTTGTTTCGACGGTTAAGCGGTTGTTTAATACATTCTGCAAGTAAAAAGGAGTGAAATGAGCGTTTAAACGTCGAAATATCACAAACGGGAAGGAAATGACGGTCAGTTTTCATCAAAATCGACGAAATCAAAGCGATTTGCGAGCTGTTCCGCTTGTTTCGACGGTTAAACGGTTGTGCATTGCATTCTGCACGATAAAAGGAGTAAAAAGAGCGCTTAAACGTCGAAATATCTCAAACGGGAAGGAAATGACGGTCAGTTTTAATCAAAATCGACGAAATCATCGAGATTTGAAAGCTGTTCCGCTTGTTTCGACACTCAAATTGGCGTGTATTGCATTCTGCATGTAAAAAGGAGTAAAAAGAGCGCTAAAACGTCGAAAAATCTCAAACGGGAAGGAAATGACGGTCAGTTTTCATCAAAATCGACGAAATCATCGAGATTTGCGAGCTGTTCCGCTTGTTTCGACGTGTTACGTTCCTGTTTGTTTGAATTGATTTTAAACCGTTGAATTCGCAAGATTTTTTTTTTTTTTTTTTTTTATTGTTTTAATTTTAATTAGTTTTTTTGTGTTTGTTTTAATTTATTTTGTTTTGTTTAATTTAATTTAATTTAATTTAGTTCGATTTAGTTGAGTTTCTTCAGGAGGGGAAAATTTACACGATATAATTATATTTAAGATATTGAATCAAGGTTTTCGATTAAAATCTATTTCTAAGTTGAAAGTTTATTGTTACGTACTCGTTTAAAGTCAATTCAAACTTTTGATTTTAATTTAATCTGAAGGGAAAGATTTAAATTTAATTGGCTGTATAAGAAATATTTCTCACACGGTAGTTGCTGCCACCAGAAACAGTCTGAGGACTGTTTCGAATAGAAAAATTTCCTTGTACTTATTTTCGAAATAATCTATTGATAAATTAATTACTTATGGATAGCGTTGACTAGTGTTAGGCTACTGATAAAATAATTTCCACGTTTTTCGGCTAACCTGCTATGTGCAGGGATACTCGCACGGGAGAGGATTAAAGTTGGATAAAAATAAGTATTCGATTTGTTCGCACGGAATTTATCTAAACTTCAGTATAGAACTATTTAAAATTATATATATATATATATATATATATGTGTATGTATATATCTATATGTAGGAATTATTTGAGAGTTCGGTTCAATTTCGTTGTATAGAATTTATTTAAATTTGAATATGGAATTATTCAAGTTGTTATATATATGTATATATATATATATATATATATATATATATATATATATAGCGTTTTAGGGACGGTAAAACAAGAGTGTTCGCGTTAATGGATTGGTTAAGATTTCGAATTTTCTTCGTTTGATGCAAATTTTATCTTTACGTTTCCTTCTCCTCCTCTCTTAATTTCGCCAATGAATCTATCATTGAACTGGACCTTAGTTCATTTGTTAGAGTGATTTTTTTTTTTTTTTTTTTTTACCGTTTCGATCTTCTTGCCTTCCGAATTGAGTGTTTACGAGAAAGTGATTTCAATGATCCTCTCTGTGTGGGGTTCGTGTGATTTCGCAAACCTTGCCCAAAGATGGGCAGTATTTTGCCAGCAGTGGGAGGAGGAATGCGAAGATCAATAGATGGTTCGATAGTCGAAACACCGTTATCCACAACCCAACACAGCGAATGATCCTTTGGTTAAGATTCAGAAGGGAATTATTCTATTTTATAATTGTATACAACGATGGCAAGAATGAAGATATCGGTCAATTAGATCTAATTTGATAGTCTTCTCTGCGTAAAACTCGTGTGATTTCGCAAGCCTTGCCCAAAGACGGGCAATGTTTTGCCAACAGTGGGAGGAGGAATGCGAAGATCAATGAGTGTTTCAGTAATTGAAGACACCGTTTTCACAAGCCTACGCAGCGAATGACCCTTCGTTTATTCTCAAAATTGAAACGAAATTGAATGTATTAATTGATGATAAGTAAATCGGATTCGGTTCCTGGATGTGGCGAAGTTACTAGAGAAGAAGAAAATTTTATAAAAATTGAGACTCTTACCTTGTTCCGTCAGGGGCCATCGGCTCGTAGTAGTCGTCGGTGAAATTTTTTTTTTATTTGGTTTAGTTATTCGACTCAGGTATAATTATTATTAGAACTGTAGTTTATTTATTTTTGATTAGAAATACACTCTAAATAAGCTTGCGGCTTATTTATTCGGATAAACGTCGCGGGTATAAATATATTTATTTATGAGGATGTTTTTTTTTTTAAATCTCGCCAATGAAATGAACACTTAAAAAGATTTCTAACTTAATTTGTGACTTAAACTGAGCAATTAATAAGAGACCGTCGAGGTGCAATGCGCGAATGACGACAATATATTAAAAATCTTCTATGTTCCTGCGCTTATTTATAATAACATCCCCCACGGGGTGGCGGTCAACTGGTGGTTCGCTTCCGTGGGAATCGGGATGCTGCAGTTTTGGGGTTCCTGAACTCGTACGTGAGAGAATGCAAATTCTGTAATCGTTGATGTCTCCTTTGCTTCGTTATCTTGTCTTTTAACTTCCAGATTCCCATCGCGGGTACGTGAGAGAATGCAAAAATCCGTATTTCGACTTAGTTCCCATCGGTTCTATTTTCTGCTGAGGTAGCGTCTAGGAGGCTTGGAGCCTTCCATGCTGGTCTAGTCTTTTTCTTGAGAATCTTTATGTTAGTACTGTGGGAATAATTTTTGTTCTTCGGCGCGTGGAAGGGCCGGTGGCTAGAGTCTCATTATTATATCGACACTTGCCCCGGCAACACGCGCGATCCGCCACTCTCCCGCAGCAAGGATTTCTTTTGGTTTATCTTGGGTAAGTTTGGTTTTGATGAATATTTCCATGTTATGGTTGCTTTTGGGATTTAATTTGATTTTCGATTTTTGCTATTTTCATAAACGTAGATTTCGGTGATTTGGACTTTGACGTTTGGACGATGGTTGCGGAGGCAATTTTATCAGAGGTTCTTATGCAGGCTTCTCGAGTGCGTATTTTGTCTTGTTTTTAGTCCGCTTAATTTATCCCGTTTTGTTCCATTAAGCTCTATTTGTATTATTCTAGCGGAAGAGGAAGAGGGATAGCGAAGAATCCATGAGTGATTCGGGAGGACCCAGCAAACGTATGAGGTATTGTGACCAAGTACGAGAACCAAAGTTGTTGGAGGAGTTGCGTGACATCAGTGCTGATTCCTTGGAATCGAGTTCTGACAATTCTGCTGTTGTTGACGAAAGCTTCTTTGATGCGGAAACCGTCATACTCGAGTGGGATTTTCCTCTATTTGAAGTTGTTGATACTGACCGTTGCGCGAAGGTGCGTTTTCCTGATGAAATCCCTGAAGTAGTTCTGGAGGCACATCTTCGCCATCATGCTTCTGGAAAAAGGGGAATTTCCCCTGTCGTACGTTATTGGTGTATGTGTAAGTTTAGCGAGCTTTATCCTGGAGCTCCTTGTCCTGATTTCGATTTAGTATAGTTGCTCTGTATTTGTAGTTTCGCCGTTTAACAATTTCGGTTTTCTTTTATTTTGGTTGTATGTTAAATATATATATATATATACATATATATATATGTTTATATACTTGTTTCATAATTTATTTCTTTTTATGTTTGTTAAGTGCGTGTGTATACTTTTATATATTTTATTTTGTATTTCTTTTATAATATATATATATATATATATTTTTTTACATTTGTGTTTGATAGTGTAGTTATATATTTTATTTTGTATTTCTTTTATAATATAGATATATATATATATTTTTTTTTTTTTTTTTTTTTACATTTGTGTTTGATAGTGTAGTTATATATTTTATTTTGTATTTCTTTTATAATATACATATATATATATATTTTTTTACATTTGTGTTCGATAATGTAGTTACACATAGGATTTATTCAATTTTGAAAAAATGTTAATTAATCTTAACAATGTGTTTTCACGATTGTTCCTTACGGCTGATTAGGTATTAATTATTACTTATTCTTTCCTTATTACGATCTCCCATTTGTACTAAATATTTATTCTCTTCCTTTTTTTTTTCTCTTTTTTTTTTCTTTTCTTTCTCTTTTTTTTTTTTTTTTTTTTATTGATTGAGAATATAATTTATTTGTAAAGCAAGAAGGTTAATACGCATGTGGATTATCCAAAATGGCCGCCTGTGAATGTCCCTAGCATATAGTGACTTTTGTTAATATCGAATCTATTATTTATTTGTTAATTATTAAAACCCCCTTTTTTATGTTTGACGTGTAGTTGAGGCGAGAATAACATTATTTTGCACTTATTTAATGCGTATAACTATTGCATGTGTTCCGATGCACACGTGTAGGAGCTATGACAATCTAAGATGGCTGTTCGTGAATATCTCCAGTATAGTGACGGGTCTTTGCTTTATTTAATATTGAAATAATTATTTCTCCGCCTTAATTTTCTTTATTCTAGCGCAGTTAGGATAGTGTTGTTTGTGTATTTATAATATATATATATATATATATACATATATATATATACTATATTTATATATTGTGTGTTCATATAATAACATGCGAATAGTATTGTTGTTAAATTTTATAACTCATTAATAGCATTGTTTTATTGTTTTGAGTAGAATGTTCGATAACATAAAGTACACACATATATATAAATATACATATATATTTTTTCTCTCTCTTTTTTTTTGTGTAGTTTTCATATAAAATTCTCTGAGGTTATCCGAATGTTAGTTAGTTTAAATAATGTTATGTTGTGTGTTCTACTTCTTTTATGTTCATTTAGATTATTAATAATTTGGCTTAAAATATAGATTTTGTATGTATGCGTGCATGTTTCATGAAATTCTTTACTGAAATGTTGGTTAGTTTTAATTATTTATTTTATGTTTACTAGTTAATTTTGATTTAGTAGAATAGAACACGCATACACACACATAAGTATATATGTATATATTTCTGATAGTGTGACCTTTCTCTTTTTTTTTGTTAAAAAGAATTCTTTAATTGTGTATTTGAGGTTATATGTCAATTATTTGTTTTTATATATATATATATATACCTATATGTTTTGTAATGTGACAACGTAGTATTGAAAGTTTACCAGATTATTATGTGTTTGATATGGTTTACATATTTATGCTGTACGCAATTCTCCCAGTCGAGGCGGTGTTAATTATTTTTTAATCGCTGGATTTGCTAACAAGTAGTTAGTCGGTTAGTTTCAATAGTACTGTATGTTCTATATCTTTTATATTCATTTAGATTATTAATAATTTGGTTTAAAATATAGATTTTGTATGCGTGCATGTTTCATGAAATTCTTTACTGAAATGTTGGCTAGTTTTAATTATTTATTTTATGTTTACTAGTTAATTTTGATTTAGTAGAATAGAACACGCATACACACACATAAGTATATATATATATATATTTCTGATAGTGTGACCTTTCTTTTTTTTTTGTTAAAAAAATCTTTAATTGTGTATTTGAGGTCAATTATTTGTTTTTATATATATATATACCTATATGTTTTGTAATGTGACAACGTAGTATTGAAAGTTTACCAGATTATTATGTGTTTGATATGGTTTACATATTTATGCTGTACGCAATTCTCCCAGTCGAGGCGGTGTTAATTATTTTTAATCGCTGGATTTGCTAACAAGTAGTTAGTTGGTTAGTTTCAATAGTACTATGTGTATGTTCTATATCTTTTATATTAGATTATTAATAGCTTGGTTTAAAATCTAGGTTTTATATATATATATATAGACATGCATGTTTCGTAGTATAGTTTTCATATGTAGTTCTTTACTAGAATGAGCACGAGTTTTGATTATGTATTTTATGTTTACCAGATTGTTAATTTGATTTAATAGTATAGAATGCGCACACATATACATATTTCCGTCAATGTGATTTTTATATAAGTTTTTTTTTTTTTTTTTTTTTTTTAATAGTGTAGTATTGTGTATTTTAGGTTAGGTGTTTATTAGACTGTTAACCATTTGATTTCGTATATGCATATATATATTTGAAATTTGATAATTTTGGATTTGTTACATAGTATTGAAAGTTTTATTTCTAATATTTACTAAATTGTTATGTGTTTAACATATATGTATATATTTGTGTATAATACTCCAAGTTGCTGCGATGTTAGTTGTTTTGATCATTTGTTTTGTTAATTAAAAAAAATGTATTCCCGCTGTTTCAATTATTTCCCTTCTGTAGTCATTCTTATTTCTTGATTTACTCGTTCGGTTCGCCACTCGTTTAATTCATTAATTAATTTTTATTTACTGATTTAAATTCTTCTTTTGTATTTCACATATTCCGTCTTCGTTGATTGATTGTAGTATATCTTCTTGTTGCTCCTTTGCGAATTTGTCATATATAATCCTACTTATTCTTGTTTTATTTGATCGGTTCGTATCTAGTCCAGTTTATTAATTGACTTTATTTTATACTGATAGTTATCGGTTAGTTTTTCGAATCGTGGTTTATCCTTTGCCAAGTTATCAAATTCATAGGATATTGGTAGGTTTATTTGATGTTATATACCTATATTTTATTTATTGGTTGATTTATTGAATCATAGGTTTTTAAATATCGTGTCGGTTATTGGTAGATTTATTTAGTGTTATGTGCATATATTTATTTATTGGTTGATTTTATTCTACATATTTTGTGTTTCGTATATATTCATCCCTATTGTTAGTCTATAGTCGCCCTTATTCGTTAATCTTTTATTTTGTTTTGCAGTAGCGTGTGTTCCTTGGTCTATTCAAATTTTACTCGCGCTGATTTCCGTATAGTAGCTTTGTATTTTCGTTACGGCACGTGCGGAGCACGGGACGTGACAGACGGTTAAACGGTTGTGCATTGCATTCTGCACGTTAAATGGAGTAAAAAGAGCGCTTAAACGTCGAAATATCTCAAACGGGTAAGAAATGACGGTCAGTTTTCATCAAAATCGACAAAATCAAAGCGATTTGCGAGCTGTTCCGCTTGTTTCGACGGTTAAACGGTTGTGCATTGCATTCTGCACGTTAAAAGGAGTAAAAAGAGCGCTTAAACGTCGAAATATCTCAAACGGGAAGGAAATGACGGTCAGTTTTCATCAAAATCGACGAAATCAAAGCGATTTGCGAGCTGTTCCGCTTGTTTCGACGGTTAAACGGTTGTGCATTGCATTCTGCACGTTAAAAGGAGTAAAAAGAGCGCTTAAACGTCGAAATATCTCAAACGGGAAGGAAATGACGGTCAGTTTTAATCAAAATCGACGAAATCATCGAGATTTGCGAGCTGTTCCGCTTGTTTCGACGGTTAAACGGTTGTGCATTGCATTCTGCACGTTAAAAGGAGTAAAAAGAGCGCTTAAACGTCGAAATATCTCAAACGGGAAGGAAATGACGGTCAGTTTTAATCAAAATCGACGAAATCATCGAGATTTGCGAGCTGTTCCGCTTGTTTCGACGGTTAAACGGTTGTGCATTGCATTCTGCACGTTAAATGGAGTAAAAAGAGCGCTTATACGTCGAAATATCTCAAACGGGAAGGAAATGACGGTTAGTTTTCGTCAAAATCGACGAAATCATCGAGATTTGAAAGCTGTTCCGCTTGTTTCGACGGTTAAACGGTTGTGCATTGCATTCTGCACGTTAAATGGAGTAAAAAGAGCGCTTAAACGTCGAAATATCTCAAACGGGTAGGAAATGACGGTCAGTTTTCATCAAAATCGACGAAATCATCGAGATTTGCGAGCTGTTCCGCTTGTTTAGACGGTTAAACGGTTGTTTATTACATTCTGCACGTAAAAAGCAGTGAAATGAGCGTTTAAACGTCGAAATATCTCAAACGGGAATTAAATGACGGTCAGTTTTCATCAAAATCGACGAAATCATCGAGATTTGCGAGCTGTTCGGCTTGTTTCGACGCTGCAACTGGCGTGTATTGCATTCTGCACGTAAAAAGGAGTAAAAAGAGCGCTAAAACGTCGAAAAATCTCAAACGGGAAGGAAATGACGGTCAGTTTTCATCAAAATCGACGAAATCATCGAGATTTGCGAGCTGTTCCGCTTGTTTCGAAGGTTAAACGATTATGCATCGCATTCTGCACGTAAAAAGGAGTGAAATGAGCGTTTAAACGTCGAAATATCTCAAACGGGAAGGAAATGACGGTCAGTTTTCATCAAAATCGACGAAATCATCGAGATTTGCGAGCTGTTCCGCTTGTTTCGACGGTTAAGCGGTTGTGCATTGCGTTCTGCACGTTAAATGGAGTAAAAAGAGCGCTTAAACGTCGAAATATCTCAAACGGGTAGGAAATGACGGTCAGTTTTCATCAAAATCGACGAAATCATCGAGATTTGCGAGCTGTTCCGCTTGTTTCGACGGTTAAACGGTTGTGCATTGCATTCTGCACGTTAAATGGAGTAAAAAGAGCGCTTAAACGTCGAAATATCTCAAACGGGTAGGAAATGACGGTCAGTTTTCATCAAAATCGACGAAATCATCGAGATTTGCGAGCTGTTCCGCTTGTTTAGACGGTTAAACGGTTGTTTATTACATTCTGCACGTAAAAAGCAGTGAAATGAGCGTTTAAACGTCGAAATATCTCAAACGGGAATTAAATGACGGTCAGTTTTCATCAAAATCGACGAAATCATCGAGATTTGCGAGCTGTTCGGCTTGTTTCGACGCTGCAACTGGCGTGTATTGCATTCTGCACGTAAAAAGGAGTAAAAAGAGCGCTAAAACGTCGAAAAATCTCAAACGGGAAGGAAATGACGGTCAGTTTTCATCAAAATCGACGAAATCATCGAGATTTGCGAGCTGTTCCGCTTGTTTCGAAGGTTAAACGATTATGCATCGCATTCTGCACGTAAAAAGGAGTGAAATGAGCGTTTAAACGTCGAAATATCTCAAACGGGAAGGAAATGACGGTCAGTTTTCATCAAAATCGACGAAATCATCGAGATTTGCGAGCTGTTCCGCTTGTTTCGACGGTTAAGCGGTTGTGCATTGCGTTCTGCACGTTAAATGGAGTAAAAAGAGCGCTTAAACGTCGAAATATCACAAACGGGAAGGAAATGACGGTCAGTTTTCATCAAAATCGACGAAATCAAAGCGATTTGCGAGCTGTTCCGCTTGTTTCGACGGTTAAACGGTTGTGCATTGCATTCTGCACGTTAAAAGGAGTAAAAAGAGCGCTTAAACGTCGAAATATCTCAAACGGGAAGGAAATGACGGTCAGTTTTCATCAAAATCGACGAAATCAAAGCGATTTGCGAGCTGTTCCGCTTGTTTCGACGGTTAAACGGTTGTGCATTGCATTCTGCACGTTAAAAGGAGTAAAAAGAGCGCTTAAACGTCGAAATATCTCAAACGGGAAGGAAATGACGGTCAGTTTTAATCAAAATCGACGAAATCATCGAGATTTGCGAGCTGTTCCGCTTGTTTCGACGGTTAAACGGTTGTGCATTGCATTCTGCACGTTAAATGGAGTAAAAAGAGCGCTTATACGTCGAAATATCTCAAACGGGAAGGAAATGACGGTTAGTTTTGGTCAAAATCGACGAAATCATCGAGATTTGAAAGCTGTTCCGCTTGTTTCGACGGTTAAACGGTTGTGCATTGCATTCTGCACGTTAAATGGAGTAAAAAGAGCGCTTAAACGTCGAAATATCTCAAACGGGTAGGAAATGACGGTCAGTTTTCATCAAAATCGACGAAATCATCGAGATTTGCGAGCTGTTCCGCTTGTTTAGACGGTTAAACGGTTGTTTATTACATTCTGCACGTAAAAAGCAGTGAAATGAGCGTTTAAACGTCGAAATATCTCAAACGGGAATTAAATGACGGTCAGTTTTCATCAAAATCGACGAAATCATCGAGATTTGCGAGCTGTTCGGCTTGTTTCGACGCTGCAACTGGCGTGTATTGCATTCTGCACGTAAAATGGAGTAAAAAGAGCGCTTAAACGTCGAAATATCTCAAACGGGTAGGAAATGACGGTCAGTTTTCATCAAAATCGACGAAATCATCGAGATTTGCGAGCTGTTCCGCTTGTTTAGACGGTTAAACGGTTGTTTATTACATTCTGCACGTAAAAAGCAGTGAAATGAGCGTTTAAACGTCGAAATATCTCAAACGGGAATTAAATGACGGTCAGTTTTCATCAAAATCGACGAAATCATCGAGATTTGCGAGCTGTTCGGCTTGTTTCGACGCTGCAACTGGCGTGTATTGCATTCTGCACGTTAAATGGAGTAAAAAGAGCGCTTAAACGTCGAAATATCTCAAACGGGAAGGAAATGACGGTCAGTTTTAATCAAAATCGACGAAATCATCGAGATTTGAAGCTGTTCCGCTTGTTTCCACGGTTAAACGGTTGTGCATTGCATTCTGCACGTAAAAAGGAGTAAAAAGAGCGCTAAAACGTCGAAAAATCTCAAACGGGAAGGAAATGACGGTCAGTTTTCATCAAAATCGACGAAATCATCGAGATTTGCGAGCTGTTCCGCTTGTTTCGAAGGTTAAACGATTATGCATCGCATTCTGCACGTAAAAAGGAGTGAAATGAGCGTTTAAACGTCGAAATATCTCAAACGGGAAGGAAATGACGGTCAGTTTTCATCAAAATCGACGAAATCATTGAGATTTGCTAGCTGTTCCGCTTGTTTCGACGGTTAAACGGTTGTGCGTTGCATTCTGCACGTAAAAAGGAGTGAAATGAGCGTTTAAACGTCGAAATATCTCAAACGGGAAGGAAATGACGCTCAGTTTTCATCAAAATCGACGAAATCATCGAGATTTGCGAGCTGTTCCGCTTGTTTCGACGGTTAAACGGTTGTGCATTGCATTCTGCACGTTAAATGGAGTAAAAAGAGCGCTTATACGTCGAAATATCTCAAACGGGAAGGAAATGACGGTTAGTTTTGGTCAAAATCGACGAAATCATCGAGATTTGAAAGCTCTTCCGCTTGTTTCGACGGTTAAACGGTTGTGCATTGCATTCTGCACGTTAAATGGAGTAAAAAGAGCGCTTAAACGTCGAAATATCTCAAACGGGTAGGAAATGACGGTCAGTTTTCATCAAAATCGACGAAATCATCGAGATTTGCGAGCTGTTCCGCTTGTTTAGACGGTTAAACGGTTGTTTATTACATTCTGCACGTAAAAAGCAGTGAAATGAGCGTTTAAACGTCGAAATATCTCAAACGGGAATTAAATGACGGTCAGTTTTCATCAAAATCGACGAAATCATCGAGATTTGCGAGCTGTTCGGCTTGTTTCGACGCTGCAACTGGCGTGTATTGCATTCTGCACGTAAAAAGGAGTAAAAAGAGCGCTAAAACGTCGAAAAATCTCAAACGGGAAGGAAATGACGGTCAGTTTTCATCAAAATCGACGAAATCATCGAGATTTGCGAGCTGTTCCGCTTGTTTCGACGGTTAAGCGGTTGTGCATTGCGTTCTGCACGTTAAATGGAGTAAAAAGAGCGCTTAAACGTCGAAATATCACAAACGGGAAGGAAATGACGGTCAGTTTTCATCAAAATCGACGAAATCAAAGCGATTTGCGAGCTGTTCCGCTTGTTTCGACGGTTAAACGGTTGTGCATTGCATTCTGCACGTTAAAAGGAGTAAAAAGAGCGCTTAAACGTCGAAATATCTCAAACGGGAAGGAAATGACGGTCAGTTTTCATCAAAATCGACGAAATCATCGAGATTTGCGAGCTGTTCCGCTTGTTTCGACGGTTAAGCGGTTGTGCATTGCGTTCTGCACGTTAAATGGAGTAAAAAGAGCGCTTAAACGTCGAAATATCACAAACGGGAAGGAAATGACGGTCAGTTTTCATCAAAATCGACGAAATCAAAGCGATTTGCGAGCTGTTCCGCTTGTTTCGACGGTTAAACGGTTGTGCATTGCATTCTGCACGTTAAAAGGAGTAAAAAGAGCGCTTAAACGTCGAAATATCTCAAACGGGAAGGAAATGACGGTCAGTTTTCATCAAAATCGACGAAATCAAAGCGATTTGCGAGCTGTTCCGCTTGTTTCGACGGTTAAACGGTTGTGCATTGCATTCTGCACGTTAAATGGAGTAAAAAGAGCGCTTATACGTCGAAATATCTCAAACGGGAAGGAAATGACGGTTAGTTTTGGTCAAAATCGACGAAATCATCGAGATTTGAAAGCTGTTCCGCTTGTTTCGACGGTTAAACGGTTGTGCATTGCATTCTGCACGTTAAATGGAGTAAAAAGAGCGCTTAAACGTCGAAATATCTCAAACGGGTAGGAAATGACGGTCAGTTTTCATCAAAATCGACGAAATCATCGAGATTTGCGAGCTGTTCCGCTTGTTTAGACGGTTAAACGGTTGTTTATTACATTCTGCACGTAAAAAGCAGTGAAATGAGCGTTTAAACGTCGAAATATCTCAAACGGGAATTAAATGACGGTCAGTTTTCATCAAAATCGACGAAATCATCGAGATTTGCGAGCTGTTCCGCTTGTTTCGAAGGTTAAACGGTTATGCATCGCATTCTGCACGTAAAAAGGAGTGAAATGAGCGTTTAAACGTCGAAATATCTCAAACGGGAAGGAAATGACGGTCAGTTTTCATCAAAATCGACGAAATCATTGAGATTTGCTAGCTGTTCCGCTTGTTTCGACGGTTAAACGGTTGTGCGTTGCATTCTGCACGTAAAAAGGAGTGAAATGAGCGTTTAAACGTCGAAATATCTCAAACGGGAAGGAAATGACGCTCAGTTTTCATCAAAATCGACGAAATCGTCGAGATTTGCGAGCTGTTCCGCTTGTTTCGACGCTGCAACTGGCGTGTATTGCATTCTGCACGTAAAAAGGAGTAAAAAGAGAGCTAAAACGTCGAAAAAGCTCAAACGGGAAGGAAATGACGGTAAGTATTCGTCAATATCGACGAAATCATCGAGATTTGCGAGCTGTTCCGCTTGTTTCGACGGTTAAGCGGTTGTATAATACATTCTGCAAGTAAAAAGGAGTGAAATGAGCGTTTAAACGTCGAAATATCACAAACGGGAAGGAAATGACGGTCAGTTTTCATCAAAATCGACGAAATCATCGAGATTTGCGAGCTGTTCCGCTTGTTTCGAAGCTGAAACTAGCGTGTATTGCATTCTGGACGTAAAAAGGAGTAAAAAGAGCGCTAAAACGTCGAAAAATCTCAAACGGGAAGGAAATGACGGTCAGTTTTCATCAAAATCGACGAAATCATCGAGATTTGCGAGCTGTTCCGCTTGTTTCGACGGTTAAGCGGTTGTTTAATACATTCTGCAAGTAAAAAGGAGTGAAATGAGCGTTTAAACGTCGAAATATCACAAACGGGAAGGAAATGACGGTCAGTTTTCATCAAAATCGACGAAATCAAAGCGATTTGCGAGCTGTTCCGCTTGTTTCGACGGTTAAACGGTTGTGCATTGCATTCTGCACGTTAAATGGAGTAAAAAGAGCGCTTATACGTCGAAATATCTCAAACGGGAAGGAAATGACGGTTAGTTTTGGTCAAAATCGACGAAATCATCGAGATTTGAAAGCTGTTCCGCTTGTTTCGACACTCAAATTGGCGTGTATTGCATTCTGCATGTAAAAAGGAGTAAAAAGAGCGCTAAAACGTCGAAAAATCTCAAACGGGAAGGAAATGACGGTCAGTTTTCATCAAAATCGACGAAATCATCGAGATTTGCGAGCTGTTCCGCTTGTTTCGACGGTTAAACTGTTGTGCATTGCATTCTGCACGTTAAATGGAGTAAAAAGAGCGCTTAAACGTCGAAATATCTCAAACGGGTAGGAAATGACGGTCAGTTTTCATCAAAATCGACGAAATCATCGAGATATGCGAGCTGTTCCGCTTGTTTCGACGGTTAAGCGGTGGTTTAATACATTCTGCAAGTAAAAAGGAGTGAAATGAGCGTTTAAACGTCCAAATATCACAAACGGGAAGGAAATGACGGTCAGTTTTAATCAAAATCGACGAAATCATCGAGATTTGCGAGCTGTTCCGCTTGTTTCGACGGTTAAAAGGTTGTGCATTGCATTCTGCACGTTAAAAGGAGTAAAAAGAGCGCTTAAACGTCGAAATATCTCAAACGGGAAGGAAATGACGGTTAGTTTTGGTCAAAATCGACGAAATCATCGAGATTTGAAAGCTGTTCCGCTTGTTTCGACACTCAAATTGGCGTGTATTGCATTCTGCATGTAAAAAGGAGTAAAAAGAGCGCTAAAACGTCGAAAAATCTCAAACGGGAAGGAAATGACGGTCAGTTTTCATCAAAATCGACGAAATCATCGAGATTTGCGAGCTGTTCCGCTTGTTTCGACGGTTAAACGGTTGTGCATTGCATTCTGCACGTTAAATGGAGTAAAAAGAGCGCTTAAACGTCGAAATATCACAAACGGGAAGGAAATGACGGTCAGTTTTCATCAAAATCGACGAAATCATCGAGATTTGCGAGCTGTTCCGCTTGTTTCGAAGCTGAAACTAGCGTGTATTGCATTCTGCACGTAAAAAGGAGTAAAAAGAGCGCTAAAACGTCGAAAAATCTCAAACGGGAAGGAAATGACGGTCAGTTTTAATCAAAATCGACGAAATCATCGAGATTTGCGAGCTGTTCCGCTTGTTTCGACGGTTAAGCGGTGGTTTAATACATTCTGCAAGTAAAAAGGAGTGAAATGAGCGTTTAAACGTCCAAATATCACAAACGGGAAGGAAATGACGGTCAGTTTTAATCAAAATCGACGAAATCATCGAGATTTGCGAGCTGTTCCGCTTGTTTCGACGGTTAAAAGGTTGTGCATTGCATTCTGCACGTAAAAAGGAGTAAAAAGAGCGCTTAAACGTCGAAATATCACAAACGGGAAGGAAATGACGGTCAGTTTTCATCAAAATCGACGAAATCATCGAGATTTGCGAGCTGTTCCGCTTGTTTCGACGGTTAAGCGGTGGTTTAATACATTCTGCAAGTAAAAAGGAGTGAAATGAGCGTTTAAACGTCGAAATATCACAAACGGGAAGGAAATGACGGTCAGTTTTAATCAAAATCGACGAAATCATCGAGATTTGCGAGCTGTTCCGCTTGTTTCGACGGTTAAAAGGTTGTGCATTGCATTCTGCACGTTAAATGGAGTAGAATGAGCACTTAAACGTCGAAATATCTTAAACGGGAAGGAAATGACGGTCAGTTTTCATCAAAATCGACGAAATCATCGAGATTTGCGAGCTGTTCCGCTTGTTTCGACGGTTAAACGGTTGTGCATTGCATTCTGCACGTTAAATGGAGTAAAAAGAGCGCTTAAACGTCGAAATATCTCAAATGGGAAGGAAATGACGGTCAGTTTTCTTCAAAATCGTCGAAATCATCGAGATTTGCGAGCTGTACCGCTTGTTTCGACGGTTAAGCGGTTGTTTAATACATTCTGCAAGTAAAAAGGAGTGAAATGAGCGTTTAAACGTCGAAATATCACAAACGGGAATTAAATGACGGTCAGTTTTCATCAAAATCGGCGAAATCAAAGCGATTTGCGAGCTGTTCCGCTTGTTTCGACGGTTAAAAGGTTGTGCATTGCATTCTGCACGTTAAATGGAGTAGAAAGAGCGCTTAAACGTCGAAATATCTCAAATGGGAAGGAAATGACGGTCAGTTTTCTTCAAAATCGACGAAATCATCGAGATTTGCGAGCTGTTCCGCTTGTTTCGACGCTGCAACTGGCGTGTATTGCATTCTGCACGTAAAAAGGAGTAAAAAGAGCGCTAAATCGTCGAAAAATCTCAAACGGGAAGGAAATGACGGTCAGTTTTCGTCAAAATCGACGAAATCATCGAGATTTGCGAGCTGTTCCGCTTGTTTCGACGGTTAAGCGGTTGTTTAATACATTCTGCAAGTAAAAAGGAGTGAAATGAGCGTTTAAACGTCGAAATATCACAAACGGGAAGGAAATGACGGTCAGTTTTCATCAAAATCGACGAAATCATCGAGATTTGCGAGCTGTTCCGCTTGTTTCGACGGTTAAGCGGTGGTTTAATACATTCTGCAAGTAAAAAGGAGTGAAATGAGCGTTTAAACGTCCAAATATCACAAACGGGAAGGAAATGACGGTCAGTTTTAATCAAAATCGACGAAATCATCGAGATTTGCGAGCTGTTCCGCTTGTTTCGACGGTTAAAAGGTTGTGCATTGCATTCTGCACGTTAAATGGAGTAGAATGAGCACTTAAACGTCGAAATATCTTAAACGGGAAGGAAATGACGGTCAGTTTTCATCAAAATCGACGAAATCATCGAGATTTGCGAGCTGTTCCGCTTGTTTCGACGGTTAAACGGTTGTGCATTGCATTCTGCACGTTAAATGGAGTAAAAAGAGCGCTTAAACGTCGAAATATCTCAAATGGGAAGGAAATGACGGTCAGTTTTCTTCAAAATCGTCGAAATCATCGAGATTTGCGAGCTGTACCGCTTGTTTCGACGGTTAAGCGGTTGTTTAATACATTCTGCAAGTAAAAAGGAGTGAAATGAGCGTTTAAACGTCGAAATATCACAAACGGGAATTAAATGACGGTCAGTTTTCATCAAAATCGGCGAAATCAAAGCGATTTGCGAGCTGTTCCGCTTGTTTCGACGGTTAAAAGGTTGTGCATTGCATTCTGCACGTTAAATGGAGTAGAAAGAGCGCTTAAAACGTCGAAATATCTCAAATGGGAAGGAAATGACGGTCAGTTTTCTTCAAAATCGACGAAATCATCGAGATTTGCGAGCTGTTCCGCTTGTTTCGACGCTGCAACTGGCGTGTATTGCATTCTGCACGTAAAAAGGAGTAAAAAGAGCGCTAAATCGTCGAAAAATCTCAAACGGGAAGGAAATGACGGTCAGTTTTCGTCAAAATCGACGAAATCATCGAGATTTGCGAGCTGTTCCGCTTGTTTCGACGGTTAAGCGGTTGTTTAATACATTCTGCAAGTAAAAAGGAGTGAAATGAGCGTTTAAACGTCGAAGTATCACAAACGGGAAGGAAATGACGGTCAGTTTTCATCAAAATCGACGAAATCATCGAGATTTGCGAGCTGTTCCGCTTGTTTCGACGGTTAAACGGTTGTGCATTGCATTCTGCACGTTAAAAGGAGTAAAAAGAGCGCTTAAACGTCGAAATATCTCAAACGGGAAGGAAATGACGGTTAGTTTTGGTCAAAATCGACGAAATCATCGAGATTTGAAAGCTGTTCCGCTTGTTTCGACACTCAAATTGGCGTGCATTGCATTCTGCACGTTAAATGGAGTAAAAAGAGCGCTTAAACGTCGAAATATCTCAAATGGGAACGAAATGACGGTCAGTTTTCTTCAAAATCGACGAAATCATCGAGATTTGTGAGCTGTTCCGCTTGTTTCGACGCTGCAACTGGCGTGTATTGCATTCTGCACGTAAAAAGGAGTAAAAAGAGCGCTAAAACGTCGAAAAATCTCAAACGGGAAGGAAATGACGGTCAGTTTTCGTCAAAATCGACGAAATCATCGAGATTTGCGAGCTGTTCCGCTTGTTTCGACGGTTAAGCGGTTGTTTAATACATTCTGCAAGTAAAAAGGAGTGAAATGAGCGTTTAAACGTCGAAATATCACAAACGGGAAGGAAATGACGGTCAGTTTTCATCAAAATCGACGAAATCATCGAGATTTGCGAGCTGTTCCGCTTGTTTCGAAGCTGAAACTAGCGTGTATTGCATTCTGCACGTAAAAAGGAGTAAAAAGAGCGCTAAAACGTCGAAAAATCTCAAACGGGAAGGAAATGACGGTCAGTTTTCGTCAAAATCGACGAAATCATCGAGATTTGAAAGCTGTTCCGCTTGTTTCGACACTCAAATTGGCGTGTATTGCATTCTGCATGTAAAAAGGAGTAAAAAGAGCGCTAAAACGTCGAAAAATCTCAAACGGGAAGGAAATGACGGTCAGTTTTCATCAAAATCGACGAAATCATCGAGATTTGCGAGCTGTTCCGCTTGTTTCGACGGTTAAACGGTTGTGCATTGCATTCTGCACGTTAAATGGAGTAAAAAGAGCGCTTAAACGTCGAAATATCTCAAACGGGTAGGAAATGACGGTCAGTTTTCATCAAAATCGACGAAATCATCGAGATTTGCGAGCTGTTCCGCTTGTTTCGACGGTTAAAAGGTTGTGCATTGCATTCTGCACGTTAAAAGGAGTAAAAAGAGCGCTTAAACGTCGAAATATCTCAAACGGGAAGGAAATGACGGTTAGTTTTGGTCAAAATCGACGAAATCATCGAGATTTGAAAGCTGTTCCGCTTGTTTCGACACTCAAATTGGCGTGTATTGCATTCTGCATGTAAAAAGGAGTAAAAAGAGCGCTAAAACGTCGAAAAATCTCAAACGGGAAGGAAATGACGGTCAGTTTTCATCAAAATCGACGAAATCATCGAGATTTGCGAGCTGTTCCGCTTGTTTCGACGGTTAAACGGTTGTGCATTGCATTCTGCACGTTAAATGGAGTAAAAAGAGCGCTTAAACGTCGAAATATCACAAACGGGAAGGAAATGACGGTCAGTTTTCATCAAAATCGACGAAATCATCGAGATTTGCGAGCTGTTCCGCTTGTTTCGAAGCTGAAACTAGCGTGTATTGCATTCTGCACGTAAAAAGGAGTAAAAAGAGCGCTAAAACGTCGAAAAATCTCAAACGGGAAGGAAATGACGGTCAGTTTTCATCAAAATCGACGAAATCATCTAGATTTGCGAGCTGTTCCGCTTGTTTCGACGGTTAAGCGGTTGTTTAATACATTCTGCAAGTAAAAAGGAGTGAAATGAGCGTTTAAACGTCGAAATATCACAAACGGGAAGGAAATGACGGTCAGTTTTAATCAAAATCGACGAAATCATCGAGATTTGAAGCTGTTCCGCTTGTTTCCACGGTTAAACGGTTGTGCATTGCATTCTGCACGTAAAAAGGAGTAAAAAGAGCGCTTAAACGTCGAAATATCTCAAACGGGTAGGAAATGACGGTCAGTTTTCATCAAAATCGACGAAATCATCGAGATTTGCGAGCTGTTCCGCTTGTTTCGACGGTTAAAAGGTTGTGCATTGCATTCTGCACGTTAAAAGGAGTAAAAAGAGCGCTTAAACGTCGAAATATCTCAAACGGGAAGGAAATGACGGTCAGTTTTCGTCAAAATCGACGAAATCATCGAGATTTGAAAGCTGTTCCGCTTGTTTCGACACTCAAATTGGCGTGTATTGCATTCTGCATGTAAAAAGGAGTAAAAAGAGCGCTAAAACGTCGAAAAATCTCAAACGGGAAGGAAATGACGGTCAGTTTTCATCAAAATCGACGAAATCATCGAGATTTGCGAGCTGTTCCGCTTGTTTCGACGGTTAAACGGTTGTGCATTGCATTCTGCACGTTAAATGGAGTAAAAAGAGCGCTTAAACGTCGAAATATCTCAAACGGGTAGGAAATGACGGTCAGTTTTCATCAAAATCGACGAAATCATCGAGATTTGCGAGCTGTTCCGCTTGTTTCGACGGTTAAAAGGTTGTGCATTGCATTCTGCACGTTAAAAGGAGTAAAAAGAGCGCTTAAACGTCGAAATATCTCAAACGGGAAGGAAATGACGGTTAGTTTTGGTCAAAATCGACGAAATCATCGAGATTTGAAAGCTGTTCCGCTTGTTTCGACACTCAAATTGGCGTGTATTGCATTCTGCATGTAAAAAGGAGTAAAAAGAGCGCTAAAACGTCGAAAAATCTCAAACGGGAAGGAAATGACGGTCAGTTTTCATCAAAATCGACGAAATCATCGAGATTTGCGAGCTGTTCCGCTTGTTTCGACGGTTAAACGGTTGTGCATTGCATTCTGCACGTTAAATGGAGTAAAAAGAGCGCTTAAACGTCGAAATATCACAAACGGGAAGGAAATGACGGTCAGTTTTCATCAAAATCGACGAAATCATCGAGATTTGCGAGCTGTTCCGCTTGTTTCGAAGCTGAAACTAGCGTGTATTGCATTCTGCACGTAAAAAGGAGTAAAAAGAGCGCTAAAACGTCGAAAAATCTCAAACGGGAAGGAAATGACGGTCAGTTTTCATCAAAATCGACGAAATCATCTAGATTTGCGAGCTGTTCCGCTTGTTTCGACGGTTAAGCGGTTGTTTAATACATTCTGCAAGTAAAAAGGAGTGAAATGAGCGTTTAAACGTCGAAATATCACAAACGGGAAGGAAATGACGGTCAGTTTTAATCAAAATCGACGAAATCATCGAGATTTGAAGCTGTTCCGCTTGTTTCCACGGTTAAACGGTTGTGCATTGCATTCTGCACGTAAAAAGGAGTAAAAAGAGCGCTAAAACGTCGAAAAATCTCAAACGGGAAGGAAATGACGGTTAGTTTTGGTCAAAATCGACGAAATCATCGAGATTTGAAAGCTGTTCCGCTTGTTTCGACGGTTAAACGGTTGTGCATTGCATTCTGCACGTTAAATGGAGTAAAAAGAGCGCTTAAACGTCGAAATATCTCAAACGGGAAGGAAATGACGGTTAGTTTTGGTCAAAATCGACGAAATCATCGAGATTTGAAAGCTGTTCCGCTTGTTTCGACGGTTAAACGGTTGTGCATTGCATTCTGCACGTTAAATGGAGTAAAAAGAGCGCTTAAACGTCGAAATATCTCAAACGGGTAGGAAATGACGGTCAGTTTTAATCAAAATCGACGAAATCATCGAGATTTGCGAGCTGTTCCGCTTGTTTCGACGGTTAAAAGGTTGTGCATTGCATTCTGCACGTTAAATGGAGTAGAATGAGCACTTAAACGTCGAAATATCTTAAACGGGAAGGAAATGACGGTCAGTTTTCATCAAAATCGACGAAATCATCGAGATTTGCGAGCTGTTCCGCTTGTTTCGACGGTTAAACGGTTGTGCATTGCATTCTGAACGTTAAATGGAGTAAAAAGAGCGCTTAAACGTCGAAATATCTCAAATGGGAAGGAAATGACGGTCAGTTTTCTTCAAAATCGTCGAAATCATCGAGATTTGCGAGCTGTACCGCTTGTTTCGACGGTTAAGCGGTTGTTTAATACATTCTGCAAGTAAAAAGGAGTGAAATGAGCGTTTAAACGTCGAAATATCACAAACGGGAATTAAATGACGGTCAGTTTTCATCAAAATCGGCGAAATCAAAGCGATTTGCGAGCTGTTCCGCTTGTTTCGACGGTTAAAAGGTTGTGCATTGCATTCTGCACGTTAAATGGAGTAGAAAGAGCGCTTAAACGTCGAAATATCTCAAATGGGAAGGAAATGACGGTCAGTTTTCTTCAAAATCGACGAAATCATCGAGATTTGCGAGCTGTTCCGCTTGTTTCGACGCTGCAACTGGCGTGTATTGCATTCTGCACGTAAAAAGGAGTAAAAAGAGCGCTAAAACGTCGAAAAATCTCAAACGGGAAGGAAATGACGGTCAGTTTTCGTCAAAATCGACGAAATCATCGAGATTTGCGAGCTGTTCCGCTTGTTTCGACGGTTAAGCGGTTGTTTAATACATTCTGCAAGTAAAAAGGAGTGAAATGAGCGTTTAAACGTCGAAGTATCACAAACGGGAAGGAAATGACGGTCAGTTTTCATCAAAATCGACGAAATCATCGAGATTTGCGAGCTGTTCCGCTTGTTTCGACGGTTAAACGGTTGTGCATTGCATTCTGCACGTTAAAAGGAGTAAAAAGAGCGCTTAAACGTCGAAATATCTCAAACGGGAAGGAAATGACGGTTAGTTTTGGTCAAAATCGACGAAATCATCGAGATTTGAAAGCTGTTCCGCTTGTTTCGACACTCAAATTGGCGTGCATTGCATTCTGCACGTTAAATGGAGTAAAAAGAGCGCTTAAACGTCGAAATATCTCAAATGGGAACGAAATGACGGTCAGTTTTCTTCAAAATCGACGAAATCATCGAGATTTGTGAGCTGTTCCGCTTGTTTCGACGCTGCAACTGGCGTGTATTGCATTCTGCACGTAAAAAGGAGTAAAAAGAGCGCTAAAACGTCGAAAAATCTCAAACGGGAAGGAAATGACGGTCAGTTTTCGTCAAAATCGACGAAATCATCGAGATTTGCGAGCTGTTCCGCTTGTTTCGACGGTTAAGCGGTTGTTTAATACATTCTGCAAGTAAAAAGGAGTGAAATGAGCGTTTAAAACGTCGAAATATCACAAACGGGAAGGAAATGACGGTCAGTTTTCATCAAAATCGACGAAATCATCGAGATTTGCGAGCTGTTCCGCTTGTTTCGAAGCTGAAACTAGCGTGTATTGCATTCTGCACGTAAAAAGGAGTAAAAAGAGCGCTAAAACGTCGAAAAATCTCAAACGGGAAGGAAATGACGGTCAGTTTTCGTCAAAATCGACGAAATCATCGAGATTTGTGAGCTGTTCCGCTTGTTTCGACGGTTAAGCGGTTGTTTAATACATTCTGCAAGTAAAAAGGAGTGAAATGAGCGTTTAAACGTCGAAATATCACAAACGGGAAGGAAATGACGGTCAGTTTTCATCAAAATCGACGAAATCAAAGCGATTTGCGAGCTGTTCCGCTTGTTTCGACGGTTAAACGGTTGTGCATTGCATTCTGCACGTTAAAAGGAGTAAAAAGAGCGCTTAAACGTCGAAATATCTCAAACGGGAAGGAAATGACGGTCAGTTTTAATCAAAATCGACGAAATCATCGAGATTTGCGAGCTGTTCCGCTTGTTTCGACGGTTAAACGGTTGTTTAATACATTCTGCAAGTGAAAAGGAGTGAAATGAGCGTTTAAAACGTCGAAATATCACAAACGGGAATTAAATGACGGTCAGTTTTCATCAAAATCGGCGAAATCAAAGCGATTTGAAAGCTGTTCCGCTTGTTTCGACACTCAAATTGGCGTGTATTGCATTCTGCATGTAAAAAGGAGTAAAAAGAGCGCTAAAACGTCGAAAAATCTCAAACGGGAAGGAAATGACGGTCAGTTTTCATCAAAATCGACGAAATCATCGAGATTTGCGAGCTGTTCCGCTTGTTTCGACGGTTAAACGGTTGTTTAATACATTCTGCAAGTGAAAAGGAGTGAAATGAGCGTTTAAACGTCGAAATATCTCAAACGGGAATTAAATGACGGTCAGTTTTCATCAAAATCGACGAAATCATCGAGATTTGCGAGCTGTTCGGATTGTTTCGACGCTGCAACTGGCGTGTATTGCATTCTGCACGTAAAAAGGAGTAAAAAGAGCGCTAAAGCGTCGAAAAAATCTCAAACGGGAAAGAAATGACGGTCAGTTTTCATCAAAATCGACGAAATCATCGAGATTTGCGAGCTGTTCCGCTTGTTTCGACGCTGCAACTGGCGTGTATTGCATTCTGCACGTAAAAAGGAGTAAAAAGAGCGCTAAAACGTCGAAAAATCTCAAACGGGAAGGAAATGACGGTCAGTTTTCGTCAAAATCGACGAAATCATCGAGATTTGCGAGCTGTTCCGCTTGTTTCGACGGTTAAGCGGTTGTTTAATACATTCTGCAAGTAAAAAGGAGTGAAATGAGCGTTTAAACGTCGAAATATCACAAACGGGAAGGAAATGACGGTCAGTTTTCATCAAAATCGACGAAATCATCGAGATTTGCGAGCTGTTCCGCTTGTTTCGAAGCTGAAACTAGCGTGTATTGCATTCTGGACGTAAAAAGGAGTAAAAAGAGCGCTAAAACGTCGAAAAATCTCAAACGGGAAGGAAATGACGGTCAGTTTTCATCAAAATCGACGAAATCATCGAGATTTGCGAGCTGTTCCGCTTGTTTCGACGGTTAAGCGGTTGTTTAATACATTCTGCAAGTAAAAAGGAGTGAAATGAGCGTTTAAACGTCGAAATATCACAAACGGGAAGGAAATGACGGTCAGTTTTCATCAAAATCGACGAAATCAAAGCGATTTGCGAGCTGTTCCGCTTGTTTCGACGGTTAAACGGTTGTGCATTGCATTCTGCACGTTAAAAGGAGTAAAAAGAGCGCTTAAACGTCGAAATATCTCAAACGGGAAGGAAATGACGGTCAGTTTTAATCAAAATCGACGAAATCATCGAGATTTGCGAGCTGTTCCGCTTGTTTCGACGGTTAAACGGTTGTGCATTGCATTCTGCACGTTAAATGGAGTAAAAAGAGCGCTTATACGTCGAAATATCTCAAACGGGAAGGAAATGACGGTTAGTTTTGGTCAAAATCGACGAAATCATCGAGATTTGAAAGCTGTTCCGCTTGTTTCGACACTCAAATTGGCGTGTATTGCATTCTGCATGTAAAAAGGAGTAAAAAGAGCGCTAAAACGTCGAAAAATCTCAAACGGGAAGGAAATGACGGTCAGTTTTCATCAAAATCGACGAAATCATCGAGATTTTCGAGCTGTTCCGCTTGTTTCGACGGTTAAACGGTTGTGCATTGCATTCTGCACGTTAAATGGAGTAAAAAGAGCGCTTAAACGTCGAAATATCTCAAACGGGTAGGAAATGACGGTCAGTTTTCATCAAAATCGACGAAATCATCGAGATATGCGAGCTGTTCCGCTTGTTTCGACGGTTAAGCGGTGGTTTAATACATTCTGCGAGTAAAAAGGAGTGAAATGAGCGTTTAAACGTCCAAATATCACAAACGGGAAGGAAATGACGGTCAGTTTTAATCAAAATCGACGAAATCATCGAGATTTGCGAGCTGTTCCGCTTGTTTCGACGGTTAAAAGGTTGTGCATTGCATTCTGCACGTTAAAAGGAGTAAAAAGAGCGCTTAAACGTCGAAATATCTCAAACGGGAAGGAAATGACGGTTAGTTTTGGTCAAAATCGACGAAATCATCGAGATTTGAAAGCTGTTCCGCTTGTTTCGACACTCAAATTGGCGTGTATTGCATTCTGCATGTAAAAAGGAGTAAAAAGAGCGCTAAAACGTCGAAAAATCTCAAACGGGAAGGAAATGACGGTCAGTTTTCATCAAAATCGACGAAATCATCGAGATTTGCGAGCTGTTCCGCTTGTTTCGACGGTTAAACGGTTGTGCATTGCATTCTGCACGTTAAATGGAGTAAAAAGAGCGCTTAAACGTCGAAATATCACAAACGGGAAGGAAATGACGGTCAGTTTTCATCAAAATCGACGAAATCATCGAGATTTGCGAGCTGTTCCGCTTGTTTCGAAGCTGAAACTAGCGTGTATTGCATTCTGCACGTAAAAAGGAGTAAAAAGAGCGCTAAAACGTCGAAAAATCTCAAACGGGAAGGAAATGACGGTCAGTTTTCATCAAAATCGACGAAATCATCGAGATTTGCGAGCTGTTCCGCTTGTTTCGACGGTTAAGCGGTTGTTTAATACATTCTGCAAGTAAAAAGGAGTGAAATGAGCGTTTAAACGTCGAAATATCACAAACGGGAAGGAAATGACGGTCAGTTTTCATCAAAATCGACGAAATCAAAGCGATTTGCGAGCTGTTCCGCTTGTTTCGACGGTTAAACGGTTGTGCATTGCATTCTGCACGTTAAATGGAGTAAAAAGAGCGCTTAAACGTCGAAATATCTCAAACGGGTAGGAAATGACGGTCAGTTTTCATCAAAATCGACGAAATCATCGAGATTTGCGAGCTGTTCCGCTTGTTTCGACGGTTAAACGGTTGTGCATTGCATTCTGCACGTAAAAAGGAGTAAAAAGAGCGCTAAAACGTCGAAAAATCTCAAACGGGAAGGAAATGACGGTCAGTTTTCATCAAAATCGACGAAATCATCGAGATTTGCGAGCTGTTTCGCTTGTTTCGACGGTTAAGCGGTGGTTTAATACATTCTGCAAGTAAAAAGGAGTGAAATGAGCGTTTAAACGTCCAAATATCACAAACGGGAAGGAAATGACGGTCAGTTTTTATCAAAATCGACGAAATCATCGAGATTTGAAGCTGTTCCGCTTGTTTCGACGGTTAAACGGTTGTGCATTGCATTCTGCACGTTAAATGGAGTAAAAAGAGCGCTTATACGTCGAAATATCTCAAACGGGAAGGAAATGACGGTTAGTTTTGGTCAAAATCGACGAAATCATCGAGATTTGAAAGCTGTTCCGCTTGTTTCGACGGTTAAACGGTTGTGCATTGCATTCTGCACGTTAAATGGAGTAAAAAGAGCGCTTAAACGTCGAAATATCTCAAACGGGTAGGAAATGACGGTCAGTTTTCATCAAAATCGACGAAATCATCGAGATTTGCGAGCTGTTCCGCTTGTTTCGACGGTTAAACGGTTGTGCATTGCATTCTGCACGTAAAAAGGAGTAAAAAGAGCGCTAAAACGTCGAAAAATCTCAAACGGGAAGGAAATGACGGTCAGTTTTCATCAAAATCGACGAAATCATCGAGATTTGCGAGCTGTTCCGCTTGTTTCGACGGTTAAACGGTTGTTTATTACATTCTGCAAGTAAAATGGAGTGAAATGAGCGTTTAAATGTCGAAATATCACAAACGGGAAGGAAATGACGGTCAGTTTTTATCAAAATCGACGAAATCATCGAGATTTGCGAGCTGTTCCGCTTGTTTCGACGGTTAAACGGTTGTGTATTGCATTCTGCACGTTAAATGGAGTAAAAAGAGCGCTTAAACGTCGAAATATCTCAAACGGGTAGGAAATGACGGTCAGTTTTAATCAAAATCGGCGAAATCATCGAGATTTGCGAGCTGTTCCGCTTGTTTCGACGGTTAAACGGTTGTGCATTGCATTCTGCACGTTAAATGGAGTAAAAAGAGCGCTTAAACGTCGAAATATCTCAAATGGGATGGAAATGACTGTCAGTTTTCTTCAAAATCGACGAAATCATAGAGATTTGCTCGCTGTTCCGCTTGTTTCGACGGCTAAACGGTTGTGCATTGCATTCTGCACGTAAAAAGGAGTAAAAAGAGCGCTAAAACGTCGAAAAATCTCAAACGGGAAGGAAATGACGGTCAGTTTTCATCAAAATCGACGAAATCATCGAGATTTGCGAGCTGTTCCGCTTGTTTCGAAGCTGAAACTAGCGTGTACTACATTCTGCACGTTAAATGGAGTAAAAATAGCGCTTAAACGTCGAAATATCTCAAACGAGAAGGAAATGACGGTTAGTTTTGGTCAAAATCGACGAAACCATCGAGATTTGCGAGCTGTTCCGCTTGTTTAGACGTTGAAACTGGCATGCATTACATTCTGCACGTTAAATGGAGTAAAAAGAGCGCTTAAACGTCGAAATTTCTCAAACGGGAAGGAAATGACGGTTAGTTTTGGTCAAAATCGACGAAATCATCGAGATTTGCGAGCTGTTCCGCTTGTTTAGACGTTGAGACTGGCGTGTACTACATTCTGCACGTTAAATGGAGTAAAAATAGCGCTTAAACGTCGAAATATCTCAAACGGGAAGGAAATGACGGTTAGTTTTGGTCAAAATCGACGAAACCATCGAGATTTGCGAGCTGTTCCGCTTGTTTCGAAGCTGAAACTGGCGTGTACTACATTCTGCACGTTAAATGGAGTAAAAAGAGCGCTTAAACGTCGAAATATCTCAAACTAGAAGGAAATGACGGTTGGTTTTGGTCAAAATCGACGAAATCATCGAGATTTGCGAGCTGTTCCGCTTGTTCAGACGTTGAAACTGCCATGCATTACATTCTGCACGTTAAATGGAGTAAAAAGAGCGCTCAAACCTCGAAATATCTCAAACTAGAAGGAAATGACGGTCAGTTTTAATCAAAATCGACGAAATCATCGAGATTTGCGAGCTGTTCCGCTTGTTTCGAAGCTGAAACTAGCGTGTACTACATTCTGCACGTTAAATGGAGTAAAAATAGCGCTTAAACGTCGAAATATCTCAAACGGGAAGGAAATGACGGTTAGTTTTGGTCAAAATCGACGAAACCATCGAGATTTGCGAGCTGTTCCGCTTGTTTAGACGTTGAAACTGGCATGCATTGCATTCTGCACGTTAAATGGAGTAAAAAGAGCGCTTAAACGTCGAAATATCTCAAACGGGAAGGAAATGACGGTCAGTTTTAATCAAAATCGACGAAATCATCGAGATTTGCGAGCTGTTCCGCTTGTTTCGACGGCTAAACGGTTGTGCATTGCATTCTGCACGTAAAAAGGAGTAAAAAGAGCGCTAAAACGTCGAAAAATCTCAAACGGGAAGGAAATGACGGTCAGTTTTCATCAAAATCGACGAAATCATCGAGATTTGCGAGCTGTTCCGCTTGTTTCGAAGCTGAAACTAGCGTGTATTACATTCTGCAAGTAAAACGGAGTGAAATGAGCGTTTAAACGTCGAAATACCTCAAACGGGAAGGAAATGACGGTCAGTTTTCATCAAAATCGACGAAATCATCGAGATTTGAAAGCTGTTCCGCTTGTTTCGACACTCAAACTGGCGTGTATTGCATTCTGCATGTAAAAAGGAGTAAAAAGAGCGCTAAAACGTCGAAAAATCTCAAACGGGAAGGAAATGATGGTTAGTTTTCGACAAAATCGACGAAATCATCGAGATATGCGAGCTGTTCCGCTTGTTTAGACGTTGAAACTGGCGTGCATTACATTCTGCACGTTAAATGGAGTAAAAAGAGCGCTTAAACGTCGAATTTTCTCAAACGGGAAGGAAATGACTGTTAGTTTTGGTCAAAATCGACGAAATCATCGAGATTTGCGAGCTGTTCCGTTTGTTTAGACGTTGAAACTGCCATGCATTACATTCTGCACGTTAAATGGAGTAAAAAGAGCGCTTAAACGTCGAAATTTCTCAAACGGGAAGGAAATGACGGTTAGTTTTGGTCAAAATCGACGAAATCATCGAGATTTGCGAGCTGTTCCGCTTGTTTAGACGTTGAAACTGGCATGCATTACATTCTGCACGTAAAAAGGAGTGAAATGAGCGTTTAAACGTCGAAATATCTCAAACGGGAAGGAAATGACGGTCAGTTTTCATCAAAATCGACGAAATCATCGAGATTTGCGAGCTGTTCCGCTTGTTTCGACGGTTAAACGGTTGTTTATTACATTCTGCAAGTAAAATGGAGTGAAATGAGCGTTTAAATGTCGAAATATCACAAACGGGAAGGAAATGACGGTCAGTTTTTATCAAAATCGACGAAATCATCGAGATTTGCGAGCTGTTCCGCTTGTTTCGACGGTTAAACGGTTGTGTATTGCATTCTGCACGTTAAATGGAGTAAAAAGAGCGCTTAAACGTCGAAATATCTCAAACGGGTAGGAAATGACGGTCAGTTTTAATCAAAATCGGCGAAATCATCGAGATTTGCGAGCTGTTCCTCTTGTTTCGACGGTTAAACGGTTGTGCATTGCATTCTGCACGTTAAATGGAGTAAAAAGAGCGCTTAAACGTCGAAATATCTCAAATGGGATGGAAATGACTGTCAGTTTTCTTCAAAATCGACGAAATCATAGAGATTTGCTCGCTGTTCCGCTTGTTTCGACGGCTAAACGGTTGTGCATTGCATTCTGCACGTAAAAAGGAGTAAAAAGAGCGCTAAAACGTCGAAAAATCTCAAACGGGAAGGAAATGACGGTCAGTTTTCATCAAAATCGACGAAATCATCGAGATTTGCGAGCTGTTCCGCTTGTTTCGAAGCTGAAACTAGCGTGTACTACATTCTGCACGTTAAATGGAGTAAAAATTGCGCTTAAACGTCGAAATATCTCAAACGGGAAGGAAATGACGGTTAGTTTTGGACAAAATCGACGAAACCATCGAGATTTGCGAGCTGTTCCGCTTGTTTAGACGTTGAAACTGGCATGCATTACATTCTGCACGTTAAATGGAGTAAAAAGAGCGCTTAAACGTCGAAATTTCTCAAACGGGAAGGAAATGACGGTTAGTTTTGGTCAAAATCGACGAAATCATCGAGATTTGCGAGCTGTTCCGCTTGTTTAGACGTTGAGACTGGCGTGTACTACATTCTGCACGTTAAATGGAGTAAAAATAGCGCTTAAACGTCGAAATATCTCAAACGGGAAGGAAATGACGGTTAGTTTTGGTCAAAATCGACGAAACCATCGAGATTTGCGAGCTGTTCCGCTTGTTTCGAAGCTGAAACTGGCGTGTACTACATTCTGCACGTTAAATGGAGTAAAAAGAGCGCTTAAACGTCGAAATATCTCAAACTAGAAGGAAATGACGGTTGGTTTTGGTCAAAATCGACGAAATCATCGAGATTTGCGAGCTGCTCCGCTTGTTCAGACGTTGAAACTGCCATGCATTACATTCTGCACGTTAAATGGAGTAAAAAGAGCGCTTAAACGTCGAAATTTCTCAAACGGGAAGGAAATGACACTTAGTTTTGGTCAAAATCGACGAAATCATCGAGATTTGCGAGCTGTTCCGCTTGTTTCGACGGTTAAGCGGTTGTGCATTGCATTCTGCACGTTAAATGGAGCAAAAAGAGCGCTTAAACGTCGAAATATCTCAAATGGGAAGGAAATGACGGTCAGTTTTCTTCAAAATCGACGAAATCATCGAGATTTGCGAGCTGTTCCGCTTGTTTCGACGGTTAAACGGTTGTGCATTGCAATCTGCACGTTAAATGGAGTAAAAAGAGCGTTTAAACGTCGAAATATCTCAAACGGGAAGGAAATGATGGTCAGTTTTCATCAAAATCGACGAAATCATCGAGATTTGCGAGCTGTTCCGCTTGTTCCGACGGTTAAGCGGTTGTTTAATACATTCTGCAAGTAAAAAGGAGTGAAATGAGCGCTTAAACGTCGAAATATCTCAAACGGGAAGGAAATGACAATCAGTTTTCATCAAAATCGACGAAATCATCGAGATTTGCGAGCTGTTCCGCTTGTTTCGACGGTTAAACGGTTGTGCATTGCATTCTGCACGTTAACAGGAGTAAAAAGAGCGCTTAAACGTCGAAATATCTCAAACGGGAAGGAAATGACGGTCAGTTTTAATCAAAATCGACGAAATCATCGAGATTTGCGAGCTGTTCCGCTTGTTTCGACGGTTAAACGGTTGTGCATTGCATTCTGCACGTAAAAAGGAGTAAAAAGAGCGCTAAAACGTCGAAAAATCTCAAACGGGAAGGAAATGACGGTCAGTTTTAATCAAAATCGACGAAATCATCGAGATTTGCGAGCTGTTCCGCTTGTTTCGACGGTTAAACGGTTGTGCATTGCATTCTGCACGTTAAATGGAGTAAAAAGAGCGCTTAAACGTCGAAAAATCTCAAACGGGAAGGAAATGACGGTCAGTTTTCATCAAAATCGACGAAATCATCGAGATTTGCGAGCTGTTCCGCTTGTTTCGACGGTTAAACGGTTGTGTATTGCATTCTGCACGTTAAATGGAGTAAAAAGAGCGCTTAAACGTCGAAATATCTCAAACGGGTAGGAAATGACGGTCAGTTTTAATCAAAATCGGCGAAATCATCGAGATTTGCGAGCTGTTCCGCTTGTTTCGAAGCTGAAACTAGCGTGTACTACATTCTGCACGTTAAATGGAGTAAAAATAGCGCTTAAACGTCGAAATATCTCAAACGGGAAGGAAATGACGGTTAGTTTTGGTCAAAATCGACGAAACCATTGAGATTTGCGAGCTGTTCCGCTTGTTTAGACGTTGAAACTGGCATGCATTACATTCTGCACGTTAAATGGAGTAAAAAGAGCGCTTAAACGTCGAAATTTCTCAAACGGGAAGGAAATGACGGTTAGTTTTGGTCAAAATCGACGAAATCATCGAGATTTGCGAGCTGTTCCGCTTGTTTAGACGTTGAGACTGGCGTGTACTACATTCTGCACGTTAAATGGAGTAAAAATAGCGCTTAAACGTCGAAATATCTCAAACTGGAAGGAAATGACGGTTAGTTTTGTTCAAAATCGACGAAACCATCGAGATTTGCGAGCTGTTCCGCTTGTTTCGAAGCTGAAACTGGCGTGTACTACATTCTGCACGTTAAATGGAGTAAAAAGAGCGCTTAAACGTCGAAATATCTCAAACTAGAAGGAAATGACGGTTGGTTTTGGTCAAAATCGACGAAATCATCGAGATTTGCGAGCTGTTCCGCTTGTTCCGACGGTTAAGCGGTTGTTTAATACATTCTGCAAGTAAAAAGGAGTGAAATGAGCGCTTAAACGTCGAAATATCTCAAACGGGAAGGAAATGACAATCAGTTTTCATCAAAATCGACGAAATCATCGAGATTTGCGAGCTGTTCCGCTTGTTTCGACGGTTAAACGGTTGTGAATTGCATTCTGCACGTTAACAGGAGTAAAAAGAGCGCTTAAACGTCGAAATATCTCAAACGGGAAGGAAATGACGGTCAGTTTTAATCAAAATCGACGAAATCATCGAGATTTGCGAGCTGTTCCGCTTGTTTCGACGGTTAAACGGTTGTGCATTGCATTCTGCACGTTAAATGGAGTAAAAAGAGCGCTTAAACGTCGAAATATCTCAAACGGGAAGGAAATGACGGTCAGTTTTAATCAAAATCGACGAAATCATCGAGATTTGCGAGCTGTTCCGCTTGTTTCGACGGCTAAACGGTTGTGCATTGCATTCTGCACGTAAAAAGGAGTAAAAAGAGCGCTAAAACGTCGAAAAATCTCAAACGGGAAGGAAATGACGGTCAGTTTTCATCAAAATCGACGAAATCATCGAGATTTGCGAGCTGTTCCGCTTGTTTCGACGGTTAAACGGTTGTTTATTACATTCTGCAAGTAAAATGGAGTGAAATGAGCGTTTAAATGTCGAAATATCACAAACGGGAAGGAAATGACGGTCAGTTTTTATCAAAATCGACGAAATCATCGAGATTTGCGAGCTGTTCCGCTTGTTTCGACGGTTAAACGGTTGTGTATTGCATTCTGCACGTTAAATGGAGTAAAAAGAGCGCTTAAACGTCGAAATATCTCAAACGGGTAGGAAATGACGGTCAGTTTTAATCAAAATCGGCGAAATCATCGAGATTTGCGAGCTGTTCCGCTTGTTTCGAAGCTGAAACTAGCGTGTACTACTGTTACGTTCCTGTTTGTTTGAATTGATTTTAAACCGTTGAATTCGCAAGATTTTTTTTTTTTTATTGTTTTAATTTTAATTAGTTTTTTTTGTGTTTGTTTTAATTTATTTTGTTTTGTTTAATTTAATTTAATTTAATTTAGTTCGATTTAGTTGAGTTTCGTCAGGAGGGGAAAATTTACACGATATAATTATATTTAAGATATTGAATCAAGGTTTTCGATTAAAATCTATTTCTAAGTTGAAAGTTTATTGTTACGTACTCGTTTAAAGTCAATTCAAACTTTTGATTTTAATTTAATCTGAAGGGAAAGATTTAAATTTAATTGGCTGTATAAGAAATATTTCTCACACGGTAGTTGCTGCCACCAGAAACAGTCTGAGGACTGTTTCGAATAGAAAAATTTCCTTGTACTTATTTTCGAAATAATCTATTGATAAATTAATTACTTATGGATAGCGTTGACTAGTGTTAGGCTACTGATAAAATAATTTCCACGTTTTTCGGCTAACCTGCTATGTGCAGGGATACTCGCACGGGAGAGGATTAAAGTTGGATAAAAATAAGTATTCGATTTGTTCGCACGGAATTTATCTAAACTTCAGTATAGAATTATTTAAAATTATATATATATATATATATATATATATATATATATATATATATATATATATATATATATATATGTGTGTATGTATATATCTGTATGTAGGAATTATTTGAGAGTTCGGTTCAATTTCGTTGTATAGAATTTATTTAAATTTGAATATGGAATTATTCAAGTTGTTATATATATGTATATATATATATATATATATATATATATATATAGCGTTTTAGGGACGGTAAAACAAGAGTGTTCGCGTTAATGGATTGGTTAAGATTTTGAATTTTCTTCGTTTGATGCAAATTTTATCTTTACGTTTCCTTCTCCTCCTCTCTTAATTTCGCCAATGAATCTATCATTGAACTGGACCTTAGTTCATTTGTTAGAGTGATTTTTTTACCGTTTCGATCTTCTTGCCTTCCGAATTGAGTGTTCACGAGAAAGTGATTTCAATGATCCTCTCTGTGTGGGGTTCGTGTGATTTCGCAAACCTTGCCCAAAGATGGGCAGTATTTTGCCAGCAGTGGGAGGAGGAATGCGAAGATCAATAGATGGTTCGATAGTCGAAACACCGTTATCCACAACCCAACACAGCGAATGATCCTTTGGTTAAGATTCAGAAGGGAATTATTCTATTTTATAATCGTATACAACGATGGCAAGAATGAAAATATCGGTCAATTAGATCTAATTTGATAGTCTTCTCTGCGTAAAACTCGTGTGATTTCGCAAGCCTTGCCCAAAGACGGGCAATGTTTTGCCAACAGTGGGAGGAGGAATGCGAAGATCAATGAGTGTTTCAGTAATTGAAGACACCGTTTTCACAAGCCTACGCAGCGAATGACCCTTTGTTTATTCTCAAAATTGAAACGAAATTGAATGTATTAATTGATGATAAGTAAATCGGATTCGGTTCCTGGATGTGGCGAAGTTACTAGAGAAGAAGAAAATTTTATAAAAATTGAGACTCTTACCTTGTTCCGTCAGGGGCCATCGGCTCGTAATAGTCGTCGGTGAAATTTTTTTTTATTTGGTTTAGTTATTCGACTCAGGTATAATTATTATTAGAACTTTAGTTTATTTATTTTTGATTAGAAATACACTCTGAATAAGCTTGCGGCTTATTTATTCGGATAAACGTCGCGGGTATAAATATATTTATTTATGAGGATGTTTTTAAATCTCGCCAATGAAATGAACACTTAGAAAGATTTCTAACTTAATTTGTGACTTAAACTGAGCAATTAATAAGAGACCGTCGAGGTGCAATGCGCGAATGACGACAATATATTGAAAATCTTCTATGTTCCTGCGCTTATTTATAATAACATCCCCCACGGGGTGGCGGTCAACTGGTGGTTCGCTTCCGTGGGAATCGGGATGCTGCAGTTTTGGGGTTCCTGAACTCGTACGTGAGAGAATGCAAATTCTGTAATCGTTGATGTCTCCTTTGCTTCGTTATCTTGTCTTTTAACTTCCAGATTCCCATCGCGGGTACGTGAGAGAATGCAAAAATCCGTATTTCGACTTAGTTCCCATCGGTTCTATTTTCTGCTGAGGTAGCGTCTAGGAGGCTTGGAGCCTTCCATGCTGGTCTAGTCTTTTTCCTGAGAATCTTTATGTTAGTACTGTGGGAATAATTTTTGTTCTTCGGCGCGTGGAAGGGCCGGTGGCTAGAGTCTCATTATTATATCGACACTTGCCCCGGCAACACGCGCGATCCGCCACTCTCCCGCAGCAAGGATTTCTTTTGGTTTATCTTGGGTAAGTTTGGTTTTGATGAATATTTCCATGTTATGGTTGCTTTTGGGATTTAATTTGATTTTCGATTTTTGCTACTTTCATAAACGTAGATTTCGGTGATTTGGACTTTGACGTTTGGACGATGGTTGCGGAGGCAATTTTATCAGAGGTTCTTATGCAGGCTTCTCGAGTGCGTATTTTGTCTTGTTTTTAGTCCGCTTAATTTATCCCGTTTTGTTCCATTAAGCTCTATTTGTATTATTCTAGCGGAAGAGGAAGAGGGATAGCGAAGAATCCATGAGTGATTCGGGAGGACCCAGCAAACGTATGAGGTATTGTGACCAAGTACGAGAACCAAAGTTGTTGGAGGAGTTGCGTGACATCAGTGCTGATTCCTTGGAATCGAGTTCTGACAATTCTGCTGTTGTTGACGAAAGCTTCTTTGATGCGGAAACCGTCATACTCGAGTGGGATTTTCCTCTATTTGAAGTTGTTGATACTGACCGTTGCGCGAAGGTGCGTTTTCCTGATGAAATCCCTGAAGTAGTTCTGGAGGCACATCTTCGCCATCATGCTTCTGGAGAAAGGGGAATTTCCCCTGTCGTACGTTATTGGTGTATGTGTAAGTTTAGCGAGCTTTATCCTGGAGCTCCTTGTCCTGATTTCGATTTAGTATAGTTGCTCTGTATTTGTAGTTTCGCCGTTTAACAATTTCGGTTTTCTTTTATTTTGGTTGTATGTTAAATATATATATATATATACATATATATATATGTTTATATACTTGTTTCATAATTTATTTCTTTTTATGTTTGTTAAGTACGTGTGTATACTTTTATATATTTTATTTTGTATTTCTTTTATAATATATATATATATATATTTTTTTACATTTGTGTTTGATAGTGTAGTTATATATTTTATTTTGTATTTCTTTTATAATATATATATATATATATTTTTTTTTTTTTTACATTTGTGTTTGATAGTGTAGTTATATATTTTATTTTGTATTTCTTTTATAATATACATATATATATATTTTTTTACATTTGTGTTCGATAATGTAGTTACACATAGGATTTATTCAATTTTGAAAAAATGTTAATTAATCTTAACAATGTGTTTTCACGATTGTTCCTTACGGCTGATTAGGTATTAATTATTACTTATTCTTTCCTTATTACGATCTCCCATTTGTACTAAATATTTATTCTCTTCTTTTTTTTTTCTCTTTTTTTTTTCTTTTTTTTCTTTTTTTTTTTTTTTATTGATTGAGAATATAATTTATTTGTAAAGCAAGAAGGTTAATACGCATGTGGATTATCCAAAATGGCCGCCTGTGAATGTCCCTAGCATATAGTGACTTTTGTTAATATCGAATCTATTATTTATTTGTTAATTATTAAAACCCCCTTTTTTATGTTTGACGTGTAGTTGAGGCGAGAATAACATTATTTTGCACTTATTTAATGCGTATAACTATTGCATGTGTTCCGATGCACACGTGTAAGAGCTATGACAATCTAAGATGGCTGTTCGTGAATATCTCCAGTATAGTGACGGGTCTTTGCTTTATTTAATATTGAAATAATTATTTCTCCGCCTTAATTTTCTTTATTCTAGCGCAGTTAGGATAGTATTGTTTGTGTATTTATAATATATATATATATATATACATATATATATATACTATATTTATATATTGTGTGTTCATATAATAACATGCGAATAGTATTGTTGTTAAATTTTATAACTCATTAATAGCATTGTTTTATTGTTTTGAGTAGAATGTTCGATAACATAAAGTACACACATATATATAAATATACATATATATTTTTTCTCTCTCTTTTTTTTTTTGTGTAGTTTTCATATAAAATTCTCTGAGGTTATCCGAATGTTAGTTTAAATAATGTTATGTTGTGTGTTCTACTTCTTTTATGTTCATTTAGATTATTAATAATTTGGCTTAAAATATAGATTTTGTATGTATGCGTGCATGTTTCATGAAATTCTTTACTGAAATGTTGGTTAGTTTTAATTATTTATTTTATGTTTACTAGTTAATTTTGATTTAGTAGAGTAGAACACGCATACACACACATAAGTATATATGTATATATTTCTGATAGTGTGACCTTTCTCTTTTTTTTTGTTAAAAAGAATTCTTTAATTGTGTATTTGAGGTTATATGTCAGTTATTTGTTTTTATATATATATATATATACCTATATGTTTTGTAATGTGACAACGTAGTATTGAAAGTTTACCAGATTATTATGTGTTTGATATGGTTTACATATTTATGCTGTACGCAATTCTCCCAGTCGAGGCGGTGTTAATTATTTTTAATCGCTGGATTTGCTAACAAGTAGTTAGTCGGTTAGTTTCAATAGTACTGTATGTTCTATATCTTTTATATTCATTTAGATTATTAATAATTTGGTTTAAAATATAGATTTTGTATGTATGCGTGCATGTTTCATGAAATTCTTTACTGAAATGTTGGCTAGTTTTAATTATTTATTTTATGTTTACTAGTTAATTTTGATTTAGTAGAATAGAACACGCATACACACACATAAGTATATATATATATATATTTCTGATAGTGTGACCTTTCTTTTTTTTTTTTTTTTGTTAAAAAAATTCTTTAATTGTGTATTTGAGGTTATATGTCAATTATTTGTTTTTATATATATATATACCTATATGTTTTGTAATGTGACAACGTAGTATTGAAAGTTTACCAGATTATTATGTGTTTGATATGGTTTACATATTTATGCTGTACGCAATTCTCCCAGTCGAGGCGGTGTTAATTATTTTTAATCGCTGGATTTGCTAACAAGTAGTTAGTTGGTTAGTTTCAATAGTACTATGTGTATGTTCTATATCTTTTATATTAGATTATTAATAGCTTGGTTTAAAATCTAGGTTTTATATATATATATATAGACATGCATGTTTCGTAGTATAGTTTTCATATGTAGTTCTTTACTAGAATGAGCACGAGTTTTGATTATGTATTTTATGTTTACCAGATTGTTAATTTGATTTAATAGTATAGAATGCGCACACATATACATATTTCCGTCAATGTGATTTTTATATAAGTTTTTTTTTTTTTTTTTTTTTTAATAGTGTAGTATTGTGTATTTTAGGTTAGGTGTTTATTAGACTGTTAACCATTTGATTTCGTATATGCATATATATTTGAAATTTGATAATTTTGGATTTGTTACATAGTATTGAAAGTTTTATTTCTAATATTTACTAAATTGTTATGTGTTTAACATATATGTATATATTTGTGTATAATACTCCAAGTTGCTGCGATGTTAGTTGTTTTGATCATTTGTTTTGTTAATTAAAAAAAATGTATTCCCGCTGTTTCAATTATTTCCCTTCTGTAGTCATTCTTATTTCTTGATTTACTCGTTTGGTTCGCCACTCGTTTAATTCATTAATTAATTTTTATTTACTGATTTAAATTCTTCTTTTGTATTTCACATATTCCGTCTTCGTTGATTGATTGTAGTATATCTTCTTGTTGCTCCTTTGCGAATTTGTCATATATAATCCTACTTATTCTTGTTTTATTTGATCGGTTCGTATCTAGTCCAGTTTATTAATTGACTTTATTTTATACTGATAGTTATCGGTTAGTTTTTCGAATCGTGGTTTATCCTTTGCCAAGTTATCAAATTCATAGGATATTGGTAGGTTTATTCGATGTTATATACCTATATTTTATTTATTGGTTGATTTATTGAACCATAGGTTTTTAAATATCGTGTCGGTTATTGGTAGATTTATTTAGTGTTATGTGCATATATTTATTTATTGGTTGATTTTATTCTACATATTTTGTGTTTCGTATATATTCATCCCTATTGTTAGTCTATAGTCGCCCTTATTCGTTAATCTTTTATTTTGTTTTGCAGTAGCGTGTGTTCCTTGGTCTATTCAAATTTTACTCGCGCTGATTTCCGTATAGTAGCTTTGTATTTTCGTTACGGCACGTGCGGAGCACGGGACGTGACACCCCCGCCCTTGGAGTTCAAATTTCCGGAGGAAATTTGACTGATGGTGTCTTTGAGTTCGCTCAAGGCGAACGTAGATGCTGTTGGTTGTTGGGTGACTGTTGGTGTTATTGATATTCCTTGAGGTTGTGTCGCTGGATCGTCGACATTTCGTCTTCTTTTGAGGTATAATAGCAGGTGTGTGACTGACCCGCATATTGCTCCTAGTAGGGCGATTCCACATCCGTAAGTCTCGCGTAACTGGTATCCGTGTATAGTTATGTCTACTATTGTCTTGATTAGTTTAAATATTACAATTATTCCAAATATTGCTGCACTGATCGTTCCAAATTCCATGAAACCAGACCATAATTTCGATGCGGTATTTTTTGCTATTGTCGTTAATGTGTTTTCGTCCATGACTCCCAGGATGTTTACCGTTCCAGGGACGATTGATTTTCCTGTCGCCCCTCTGGCCAGTGTGTTTAAGACTGCTGTTTTTTCTGCCGGGAACATGACGTGATCTCGAAGTGTATCCAGGTCCTTTTGGGTGTATATCCCGCTTGTGGCCAATGATGATGGTGCTGAATATTGCCATGTTTGGCGTACGTCTGGGTGGAGTTCTTGTGGTGCGATTGCTTCCATCGGTTTTGGTAGGAATTTGTGCCAAAGTCCGTCGATATTGTATAATGTGGGTAGTATTGCACTACATTCCCTGTGGTTTCCATGTTGAGTTAGGATGTGTGTCTTTGGTGTTAAAAATGCGGTACGATTTCCTTGCCAAACCGGTAGCTCCGAATAGCATTCCGTTGTGTGTCGTATTTTTACTTGCACGGGAATGCATTTGACTATATGGACCGCTTCTCCAGCAATCAAGGCCATGTGTCCCGGGGTTTTAGTTACTGTATATGCGAACTCATCGGGTAATAGGATTGCTAAACTTAAAGCGTTTTCTATTAACTTCTTTTCCGTGGTGCATCGTTGTGTCAGTACATCATGGTATAGTGCCGTCATTTGTCTTTTAATATGTTTTTCTACATAAACGAATTTAGAGTTAACGTAGGTGAATATATCCAGATTTTCAACTGCTGTCTTGCTTTTGGATATGAACGTATTCCCTTTTGTTGTTTCCAACAGGAACAATTTTGGGTGTTCTGTCGATAGTAAGGTGTATCCGCACAGGGGTTGTTCTCCGGTTTTAGTCAGTGCAAAGGTTACTTCTTGTGTTGTCAATGCATAAACTGGTTGTGCTGGTTCCCTGTTGGTTCTTATTTCCTGAATCTTTGTAGCAATTCCTTCATATAGCACATCGTATTGATCAAATTTGCATGGTGAGGGCGGTTGTGGTTGCCAATAAGTGTACCCGTCCTCAGCGTCTAGGCAGTTTCCTTCGCTGAAGGTACATACTGTTCCTGATTTCAGTATAATTTTATTTGCTTCAATACGTACTGGCACGACTCCTGATCTTAAACTTATCCTCACTGTGGCTTGTACGACTACCCTTTCCCAGCTCCCGTATGGGTCTACGTACTGTGTTCCCTGGCAGCTGCCGTCGTTTGTTAGCTTGCCGGCTAGGATAAGCGACTGCGTTTCCGTTGCATTATCCTTTAAGCCTACTATGAGGTTTTGTGGTCCGAGTGAAAACGTGCCGTCCTGGTGCATTCTTGCACATTGTTGGGCAGTTGTTTCCTGAAGGTATTCGGCGAATCCATTATGCACTGCCGACGTGTGGGAGTGCATGCCACAGTAATGTATAATTCGAGTTATTTGCACCTTGCATTGCCTTACACTGGTAAATTCGAATTCTGAGAGTTGCAGTAGTTGAATATAAATATCTTGGGTTTCTGTCGTTGCAGGTTGTATGCTGCAGTCCCCGATGGAGTTTAAAGAGATGGTGGTAACGTTGAGGTGGTTGCCATTGCAGTCGTATCCTACCAGGCCATATGTTATTTTGATGAGGGTAAGTACGATGACCAGGTGATTCATCTTCCTATTAACAGTTTATTAAATTGTTTCTTACTCTTGAGTTTTCAGAAATAAGAATAACCTTTTAATATATATATATATATATGTGTGTAAAGAAAGGAAATTATATTTATACATTTTCTCTTTTCCCTTTCTTCCTTTTCCCCCTTTTTTCTATAACTTTGTTCTATTTTAGGTTTGATGTACATGCTGTCAGTGAAAATAATTTTATGAAGGCTACTTGAGTTATAATTATATACATATATGCGTACGTTTTGATGAGTAATATAAATGGGATTTATTTTATCGTTATAAATGTGTATAAGTATGTATTATTAATAGGTAGAAGTGTCACAAGTGTAGCTTGTTTTCGTATATATATATGTATGTGTGTGTATAAATATGACAATTTATTTTATAAGTCACTTGCATTGTCAATGGAAGTGAGTGTTACAAATATCATCTACTTTAAAACATGCGTGTATATATATTAGTAAACATGAATAAAAATTATATGTATAGTTATTAATGTTGTTGGATTTAAGTATTTCCTTTCGTGCACAGCACACAAGTACGTTATATTTCGGTGGTGCGGAGTATCCTTCCTTGAACTAAAAATTCTCTTTCAAGGTGAGTCAGATTATAGTAGACCATCATGCATTGGAGGCATGATGTAGCGGGTTGTACGTCTGCTATGTTTATACCGCACATGGTGCAGCGTGATATTTGTGTTCTTAAAGGTACTCCGCATAGAAAATGGATGGGCGGCTCTTCACACAGGTCCTGGTCGTCCGGATCCAGGCCGTCGAAACAGTCTTGGCAAAAATAGCCGGTATCATAATTGTTAACGGGACATAACAACTGAACACAGAGGCAGGACTCAACCTCCTCTGTCACTTCCAGATCGAATGCGAGCTCGGGTCCGTCTGGATTTTCTATGTCAGAATTGATGAGTTCGCCACTCGTTCTGTACATACATACAAAAACAATTAATATATATATATTTTTTATTATATTTTTTTTTTTTTTTATTTATTTTATTTTTATTTTTATATGTTTCGTTCGGATCCGTCCCTTTATATGAATATTGTATCCCTGTATATAATATAATATATATGTAATATGTTATGAATATGTTAGTTATTATTTATTATTTCCCCTCTTTTCTCTCTTTTTTTTTTTTTTTTTTTTCTTACTCTCCTCTCTTCTCTTTTTTTTTTTTTAGTACCTAACATAACTATCATGATCCTATATTACATTGTATTGGTTATTATTCGTGTTGAGGTGTGTGTGTGTGGGGATTTTTTCTTCAACATGGTCGCTCACGTGTATCCCTGGTATGGTGTTGTTTTAATATCAACAGTAATGTATTATTGAAATAACTGGTTATGATTTTATTTAGTAGTGTTTTGTAATGTTGTTTTGTGTTTCATGGTATTGTGCGTGTAGATACCGCGTGTTACTTTAATGTAATAACATGGGTTATATTGTTGTCGAATTTCAATGGTCATTGTTTTGGTTATACGTGACTTGCGTTTATATAAGTCTTGTTTAATTTAGTTAGTATTTTGTGTATTGTGTTACCAGTCGCTTTCATGTACTATAACTTTATTCCTTGGTACTAAGTTCAGTCATGACTTGTTAATATTTAGTTAGTCTATCGTGATTAGTTTCTAACCTATTTCTGTGTTTATTAACCTTTCTTATTTCCCTATTAATTTTATTATTGCTTATGTTTGCTATTGTTATTATTTTATGTTTGATATGAATTAGTTCCTTTATTAGTGATTAAGTCTTATTTGTTAGATTAACATTGTTTGTAAAAAAAAAATTTTCCTTTTTAGATTTTTGATGCTGCGTTGCTTACCTGGATCATTCTCACATCATCATCAGATTCTTCGGTATTACCTTGGATACTTACTATGGTTGCCTTCAATCATCCTATGTCTGCGATCATAAAGGTACTGTTTAATTTATTAATTCAATATGTGTATGATATATTGTGTGAGCGACCGCTATTGTGTATTACAAAATATGCTTCTACATGTTAGATATGATAGTTAATACAATATACTATCCTTTACTCTGGTTCTATCTATTACTAGCTTCCAATTAATCTATCTTAATTATCTTCCTAACCACTTTCTATACTTATCAACTATTTCATTTCTTCTTATTAATTTGTGAAATTCATGCTTGTGCGCTTCTTGTATGGTGTTTGATTGTTCATGAGGTAAGTTGCACCTTCACTGTTTTAAATATTCGTTGAACTATTACTTTTCATATTCAAACAATAATTGGAGCACTTGTAGTAATCTTTCCCCCCTTTTTTTTTTTTTCAGGTTACCTGTTATCTGTGCCATTCGACGAACAGTGTCACGCTTTCATAGTCTTGCTATGACGTTTAGTAGTGTTGCCTCTTGTATTAAGGCGATCGAAGTTAATCCATTTATTTACTTTCAGCTGGCTGTCGTACATGGTGTTCCGCAAACAGGGATCCATGGCCTATTTTGCACGTAAATCTTTTGTATAGCGATTACTTGTTCGCAAGGTGACTTTCACTTTCACTATTTTAGTTATTCATTGAATTAACACATTTTATATTCAGACAATAATCGGAGCACACTTAATAGTTTTCTTTTTCCCTTTTAGGTTTTCACTATCTGTATTATTCGACGAACAGTGTCACTCTTCCTTCTGATTTGATCACAATATTGTTATAACATTTAGTAATATTGTATTTTGCATTGAAACACTTGAAGTTAATTCATTCATTTATTTCAGCTGGCTGACGTACATTGTATTCCGCAAACAGGGATCCATAACCTATATTTGCACATACACTTTCTTGTATGATGATTACTTGTTCACAATGTAAACTTCACTTTCGCTGTTTTAATTATTCATTGAATTAACACATTTTATATCCAAACAATAACCGGAGCACACTTAATAATTTTCTTTTTCTTTTTAGGTTTCCACTATCTGTATTATTTGACGAACAGAGTCACACTTGCTTTTGTTTTAACCACAATATAATTATGACATTTAGTAATCTTGTATTTTGCACTGAAACAATTGAAACTAATTTATTCACTTATTTTAGGTAGTTGTCGTACATTACGTTCCACAAATAAAGATTCACAACCTATACTTGCACGTACACCTTTCTTGCATGTTGATTACTTATTCACAAGGTAACTTTCACTTTCACTATTTTAATTATTCATTGAATTCACACATTTTATATTCAAACAATAATCGGAGCACACTTAATAATTTTCTTTTTCCTTTTTAGGTTTCCACTATCTGTATTATTCGACGAACAGAGTCACACTTGCTTTTGTTTTAACCACAATATAATTATGACATTTAGTAATCTTGTATTTTGCACTGAAACAATTGAAACTAATTTATTCACTTATTTTAGGTAGTTGTCGTACATTACGTTCCACAAATAAAGATTCACAACCTATACTTGCACGTACACCTTTCTTGCATGTTGATTACTTATTCACAAGGTAACTTTCACTTTCACTATTTTAATTATTTATTGAATTCACGCATTTTATATTCAAACAATAATCGGAGCACACTTAATAATTTTTCTCTCTCTTTTTTTTTTTATATATTTTTTTTTCTCTCTCTTTTTTTTTTTTTTTTTTTTTTTTTTTTTTTTTTTTTTTTTTTTTATGTTTCCACTATTTGTATTATTCAACGAGCAGCACTACAATATACAGTATTGTACTATTTTGCCCACTGAAATCGTTTTGTCTATTGTTTACTTCGGTTATGCGCTAGTTTTAACTTGTTTAGGTGCACTGTTCGCGGAATCCCTTTTACTTCAATCTTGACGTTTTGGTTTTGCAAGATTTCTAGCACTTTATGTGGTCCAGTATATTGATCGGAGAATTTTCCTTTACTAGGTTCTTTTAATAGATATACTGAATCCCCTACTTTAAAATTTTGAGGGTTGATTCGTCGGTCGTAGTATTCTTTTGATTTTAGTTTAGATTTTATCAAATTTTCCCTTGCTATTCGTTGTACCGTGTTAATTTTATCGAACAGATCTCCGAGGTATTCTGCGTATGTTGGTTCCATGTTCTCTTCGATTATTACTTCACCTGTAGGCTCTCTGGCTAAATGTCCAAAGACTAATTCGTGCGGAGAGAATTTCGTTCCTTCGTGTACAGAAGTATTATAGGAAAACATAGCTAATTCTACCCATTCGTCCCAGTTTTTGGAATTTTCAATGTATAGCTTGAGATATTCAATCAGTACGTGGTGGGATCTTTCGATCGAACCGTTACTTTGTGGATGATATGCCGTCGTGGTATATTGTTTGATGCGGAATCTCTTTGCTACTTTCTTCATTAGCGAGGATGTGAAGTTTGTTCCTTGATCAGTGAGGATAGCTCTCGGTGATCCGAAACGACAAATAAATTGCTTTACGAATGCATCCGCTACCTCGGCTGAAGAGATTCCTCCTATTGAAATCCCGATAGAGTATTTTGTTAATAAATCTTGGATAGTTAAAATATATTCATTTCCCTTTTGAGTTTTTGGCAATGGACCTACAATATCCATACTAATCTTGTCGAACGCTTTACCTGGTGTGTCTGTAAGTACCATCGGTTGTTTTGCTTTTATTCTTGTGAGTTTCTTCAATTGACATTCCTTACATGTGTTTACGTAATCTTGAATTTCCTTTTTCATGTTTTCCCAATAATAATATTGTCGTATTCTTTGATAAGTTTTTGTTATTCCCTTGTGTCCTGCTACACTTGATTCATGTTTTTCTCGTATTATGTTGTTTCGCGCTTCCACAGGCGGGGTAATTACTTCCCCCGTGCAAATAGTGATGGTTAGGGTTTTTTCCATAAATATTTCTTTTAATTTTCTGATTGTATATCGCCAGGGTATTTCCTCCAAATTTCCTTTGCTAATGCTAAAGGAAGTAAATTGTTTTTCATTTACTACATCTAGTAGAGATCGTAGTGAGTTTAATAAATTTTCTGGTGCTATTGGAATATTCCTATTTTCCTTTATTGGTAGAGATACGATGTATTTCCCGGAATCGCAGTTCAATCTTGCTTTTTCCAACATTAAATCTTCGTAACGAGGCAATTTTCCCATCTCTTTCATTTCTAAGGCTCCTTTATCTATCGGGTTGCCATGTACATCTATGAATATTATTTTATGGTCATTTACTCTTGTAATTGAATCTCGGGTTTCTGAAATTTTTTGTTCCGCAATTATTGTAGGTCTCTGGTCCTTTTCTCGTTGTGGAATTAATTCCGGAATTACAGTAGAGAGCTCTTCTTCGCCTGTCGTATCTGTGTCTTCTTTTTCTCGCTTGGTTATTCCTCTATCTATATTTACATCGACTTCTGCCAGTGCCTGATCAAAATATTTTATGGGGGTTTCTTCTATTGTACGATGTTTTCGGGTATAAACCTTTCCTTGATTTTTCGAATCACTGGCTTGAGGCCAGGCGCGTGGTTTAGCTTCGAATATGGGAGAATCTTCGGTTGACGTATCCAATTTGAATCTTTTTGAGACATGCGTATCCCTTTCTCGTTGTCGAGTTAGTTCTGGAGTTTCGGCGGAATACTCCTCTTCGCTTGTTGTACCCATTCTCCTTTTCCCTCGATCAGTTATTTCTTTATTTACATCGAGCTCGGCTAGTGCTTCGTCAAAATATTTTACGGGCGTTTCTTCCAATGCAAGGTACTTCCGAGCACAAACCTTTTCTCGTTTTGCAGGATCAGTGGGTTGAGGCAAGCCGCGTGGTTTAGTTTCGAATATGGGAGAGTCTTCAGGTGATGTATCCTTTTCGAATCTTTTTGAGACAGGATAGCGAATTGGTGAGACTTCCTCTCTCCTTCTGATTGGTAGACAAATTTCCGGAGGATTCCTAGATAATGCGTCAGCGTTTGCATTCGCCCTACCTTCCTTGTACACAATATCGAATTCAAAGTCCGATAATTTCAATTTCCATTTCCAAATTCTCGATGTAGGGTCTTTGATAGAATGCATCCAGACTAAGGGTTTATGATCGGTTACGATAGTAAATTTCCTTCCGTAAAGATACGGTCGGAAATGCATCGCGCTGTAAACGATTGCCAGACACTCCTTTTCTATGGTAGAGTAGTTTTGTTCAGCAGAATTCAATAGTCTTGAGGCATACGCAATCGGTAAATCTTTTCCGATTGGCCCTTGACTTAGTACACCGCTTATAGCATACCCTGATGCGTCTGTAGTAAGGTTAAAAGGTTTAGAAAAATCCGGATATTGTAGAATGGGTTTTGTCATTAGTGCTGCCTTTAAATCTTCGAATGCCTTGTCTTGATTTTCCGTCCATTTAAAGGGAGTGTCTTTCTTCAATAGTTGTGTCAATGGTTTTGCGACCTTGGAGAAATCGGGTATAAATCTTCTGTAGTATCCTGCTAATCCCAAAAATTGTTTGATATTTTTCACTCTTTTGGGTCGCGGAAATTTTGATACGGCTTCGATTTTCTTCGGATCGGGTTTTACTCCATCTTCACTAATTATATGTCCTAAATAATTCACTTCGTGTCGTAAAAATTCGCACTTATCGGGCTGTAATCGTAATTTAGCTGCCCTCAGTCTTTCCATTAACTTATTAAATTTAATTTCATGTTCTTGAAGGGACCTAGAATAGATCACTATATCATCCAGATAGACGAATAGTTCTATTCCTTGTAGACCGGATAACACTGAGTTCATCAAACGTTGAAATGTCGCTGGGGCATTCTTTAGTCCAAAAGGCATTCTTTTGAATTGATAATGTCCATATGGTGTCGAAAATGCAGTTTTGTGGGCGTCTTCTTGTGACATACGGATCTGGTGAAAGCCCGATGCTAAGTCAAACGTGGAAAAATATTTCGCACTTCCTAATTGATCCAATATTTCTGTAATGTTGGGTAGTGGGAAAGCATCGCCGATCGTTTTATCGTTTAATTTCCTATAATCAATAACTAATCTCCAGCGTTTGTTTCCTTGCGAGTCGGATTTTTTGGGTACTATCCATAACGGGGAATTATATGGAGATATCGACGGTTCCACTACATCCGTATCTAGTAATTCTTGAATTTGTCGATTTATTTCTTCTCGATGTACTGGTGGATATCGATACTGTTTAGTATTAACTGGTATATTATCCGTTGTAATTATTTTATGTTCCAAAACTCCAGTTGCTTCAAGTGCATCTCCTGGAATATGAAATCTATCTTGATTATTACGAATCAACCTTTGAACGTTTTCCTTTTCTTCTTCGTTTAAGTGTTCGAGCCGTAGTAACTCAATTATTTGATCGTATCTACTCTCCTTCGATTTTAAAACTGTATTACACGCCGTCCTAGGAAGCGGGGGGGGGTTTTCAAATTCTTTAATTACCATTGTTGGTGTTGTGAATTCGTAATTCCTCGAGGTAGTATTTATTATCCTTATGTAACATTTTCCTCTATAATTCCTCACAACTGCATTACCAAAATAGATTCCCTTGATTGGCTCGATTCTGGGAATAAATCCTTCTTTCATCTCTGGATTTGCGATATTTACTGAACACGTTACTGAGCTTCGCTTAGGTATAATTATCTTTTCTTTAGTATCAAAGGGAATATAAATATTTCCCCATTTGATATGTTTTCCCTCATAGTCCAAACGAGCCTTACATCCTGCAAAAAATTCGGATCCCAGGATTCCGTCTTGATCGATTAGCAATGAATCATCGACTACATGAAAAATAACCGGATGGCCCGCAACCTGTATTACCGTCTGCCCTAGGGAGACCAGGCTCGTTGCCGTAATTCCTCGCACTTCAATTGATTCTTTATCGTCGATGATGGCTGAATCGCGTAAAGCAGTTTTCTTGATAATATTAATCTCCGATCCAGAGTCTAATAATAAACTCGTCTTAGTTTTTAGTTCTGGGGAAACTATTCGCGCAGTTGGTGTCGTTGGGGAATCGTTAAATTTTATTGAAATAATTCGGAGAGGTCGCCTTCCGAATCCGAATCTAACTCCTGGTGATCCTCCTTCGCCGGTTGCTTGTGCTTCACCTTTTCCTTCTTGACTTGAGATTCTGAATTTTCTGTTTGTGACCTCGTTTGGTTGTGGGATGTCTCTCCCACAGTATTTAATACTTGTTCGTTCGTCCTCTCGGTCGGCTTTGCGTTTGCCCTGTTCCTCATTATAGGTGGTGGAGTCGATCTTGCGGGGGCGGCTACCCTTGTTCTGTTCGTTGCCGTCGGCGCCGGTCTCCTGGTTGCTGCTTGCACTCTTGGGCGATTCGGCGTATCGTTCCTTCGAGGCTCGCCCCATTCTCCCGAAGGACGTGTTTGGTTTCCCGATTGTCTCGAAGCATAGGGTACGATTATTCCGGCATCTACACGGGCTTTAAATTTGTAGCAATCTTTTACTAAATGCCCAGGTTTTTTACAATAGTTACATGTGATAATATTTTGTCTCGGAGCATTTGAGTAATTCTGTGATGGAGGTACTGATCTTCGATCTTGGCGGTTATTCCTGACATTGTTGTTAGTGTTCAAAGGACGTACGTTTTCGCGTTTGTAATTGTTCGGAGGTATCGGTCGTTGGGGTCGCGTTCTATCGTTTATTTGTTTTAATTCGTGTGTTGCTTTGACGGCTTGGCGATACGCGTCTTCTAAAGTGTGGTATCCTGCTAGCTTTACTCGCATATATACCTCGTTCGGGAGTCCCTTAACGAAGGCTTCTCTTGTTTCCCAGTCTATTGTATCTTGGATGTCGGGGGATATAATCCCGTAGTCGCCCCTTTCTCCGTCCATTATTGCTAATCTAAGATTTCTAACGCGATCCATATAATCTAATATGTTTTCTCCGGGTCGTTGAAATATCGTCCCTAATTCTCCTTTATATTCGTTAAGAGATTTCTTTGGGCCGAACAGATCCTTTAATTTATTTGCAAAATCGTTTAGGCTTCTTAATTCCGTATCTTCGATGGCGAGGAACGCGTGTCCACGGAGTTTATTGGTTAATAATTTTACTAATTGTGGTTCTTGATACCTAGGAATCATATTTCGCGCGCGCTCGCAAGCTCTTAAAAAGTGAAATACCGATGGTCGATAGCCGTCGAACACTGGTACCGACTCGATCGCGTCTTTTAGTTTAATCGGTTGGACATATCCGCCTGACTGTATTGTCTCTTGTTGGGTTCCCGGCGGCGATACGGGTGATTCAGGTTCCCTTTTTGATTTGAGTTCATACACGCCATTTTGTACTTCAGCGAGTTTTGTACTCATGTCGCGAAAATTCGCATCCCATGCTTTAAGTTTTTCCGATAACGTCAAGATTAAGTCTTCGTCTAATGATTCTAGCCCGGTCGCCATTATTTCTTAGGTATATAATTTATTGATAAATGTAACAACTTTAATCCTCTGTGGAGCGTATCCCACCGCTGCCACCAAAAAATATTATACTATCTAATGTTACGTTCCTGTTTGTTTGAATTGATTTTAAACCGTTGAATTCGCAAGATTTTTTTTTTTTTATTGTTTTAATTTTAATTAGTTTTTTTTTGTGTGTTTGTTTTAATTTATTTTGTTTTGTTTAATTTAATTTAATTTAATTTAGTTCGATTTAGTTGAGTTTCGTCAGGAGGGGAAAATTTACACGATATAATTATATTTAAGATATTGAATCAAGGTTTTCGATTAAAATCTATTTCTAAGTTGAAAGTTTATTGTTACGTACTCGTTTAAAGTCAATTCAAACTTTTGATTTTAATTTAATCTGAAGGGAAAGATTTAAATTTAATTGGCTGTATAAGAAATATTTCTCACACGGTAGTTGCTGCCACCAGAAACAGTCTGAGGACTGTTTCGAATAGAAAAATTCCTTGTACTTATTTTCGAAATAATCTATTGATAAATTAATTACTTATGGATAGCGTTGACTAGTGTTAGGCTACTGATAAAATAATTTCCACGTTTTTCGGCTAACCTGCTATGTGCAGGGATACTCGCACGGGAGAGGATTAAAGTTGGATAAAAATAAGTATTCGATTTGTTCGCACGGAATTTATCTAAACTTCAGTATAGAATTATTTAAAATTATATATATATATATATATATATATATATATATGTGTATGTATATATCTGTATGTAGGAATTATTTGAGAGTTCGGTTCAATTTCGTTGTATAGAATTTATTTAAATTTGAATATGGAATTATTCAAGTTGTTATATATATGTATATATATATATATATATATATATAGCGTTTTAGGGACGGTAAAACAAGAGTGTTCGCGTTAATGGATTGGTTAAGATTTTGAATTTTCTTCGTTTGATGCAAATTTTATCTTTACGTTTCCTTCTCCTCCTCTCTTAATTTCGCCAATGAATCTATCATTGAACTGGACCTTAGTTCATTTGTTAGAGTGATTTTTTTTTTTTTTTTTTTTTTTTTACCGTTTCGATCTTCTTGCCTTCCGAATTGAGTGTTCACGAGAAAGAGATTTCAATGATCCTCTCTGTGTGGGGTTCGTGTGATTTCGCAAACCTTGCCCAAAGATGGGCAGTATTTTGCCAGCAGTGGGAGGAGGAATGCGAAGATCAATAGATGGTTCGATAGTCGAAACACCGTTATCCACAACCCAACACAGCGAATGACCCTTTGGTTAAGATTCAGAAGGGAATTATTCTATTTTATAATCGTATACAACGATGGCAAGAATGAAAATATCGGTCAATTAGATCTAATTTGATAGTCTTCTCTGCGTAAAACTCGTGTGATTTCGCAAGCCTTGCCCAAAGACGGGCAATGTTTTGCCAACAGTGGGAGGAGGAATGCGAAGATCAATGAGTGTTTCAGTAATTGAAGACACCGTTTTCACAAGCCTACGCAGCGAATGACCCTTTTGTTTATTCTCAAAATTGAAACGAAATTGAATGTATTAATTGATGATAAGTAAATCGGATTCGGTTCCTGGATGTGGCGAAGTTACTAGAGAAGAAGAAAATTTTATAAAAATTGAGACTCTTACCTTGTTCCGTCAGGGGCCATCGGCTCGCAATAGTCGTCGGTGAAATTTTTTTTTATTTGGTTTAGTTATTCGACTCAGGTATAATTATTATTAGAACTTTAGTTTATTTATTTTGATTAGAAATACACTCTGAATAAGCTTGCGGCTTATTTATTCGGATAAACGTCGCGGGTATAAATATATTTATTTATGAGGATGTTTTTAAATCTCGCCTATGAAATGAACACTTAGAAAGATTTCTAACTTAATTTGTGACTTAAACTGAGCAATTAATAAGAGACCGTCGAGGTGCAATGCGCGAATGACGACAATATATTGAAAATCTTCTATGTTCCTGCGCTTATTTATAATAACATCCCCCACGGGGTGGCGGTCAACTGGTGGTTCGCTTCCGTGGGAATCGGGATGCTGCAGTTTTGGGGTTCCTGAACTCGTACGTGAGAGAATGCAAATTCTGTAATCGTTGATGTCTCCTTTGCTTCGTTATCTTGTCTTTTAACTTCCAGATTCCCATCGCGGGTACGTGAGAGAATGCAAAAATCCGTATTTCGACTTAGTTCCCATCGGTTCTATTTTCTGCTGAGGTAGCGTCTAGGAGGCTTGGAGCCTTCCATGCTGGTCTAGTCTTTTTCTTGAGAATCTTTATGTTAGTACTGTGGGAATAATTTTTGTTCTTCGGCGCGTGGAAGGGCCGGTGGCTAGAGTCTCATTATTATATCGACACTTGCCCCGGCAACACGCGCGATCCGCCACTCTCCCGCAGCAAGGATTTCTTTTGGTTTATCTTGGGTAAGTTTGGTTTTGATGAATATTTCCATGTTATGGTTGCTTTTGGGATTTAATTTGATTTTCGATTTTTGCTATTTTCATAAACGTAGATTTCGGTGATTTGGACTTTGACGTTTGGACGATGGTTGCGGAGGCAATTTTATCAGAGGTTCTTATGCAGGCTTCTCGAGTGCGTATTTTGTCTTGTTTTTAGTCCGCTTAATTTATCCCGTTTTGTTCCATTAAGCTCTATTTGTATTATTCTAGCGGAAGAGGAAGAGGGATAGCGAAGAATCCATGAGTGATTCGGGAGGACCCAGCAAACGTATGAGGTATTGTGACCAAGTACGAGAACCAAAGTTGTTGGAGGAGTTGCGTGACATCAGTGCTGATTCCTTGGAATCGAGTTCTGACAATTCTGCTGTTGTTGACGAAAGCTTCTTTGATGCGGAAACCGTCATACTCGAGTGGGATTTTCCTCTATTTGAAGTTGTTGATACTGACCGTTGCGCGAAGGTGCGTTTTCCTGATGAAATCCCTGAAGTAGTTCTGGAGGCACATCTTCGCCATCATGCTTCTGGAGAAAGGGGAATTTCCCCTGTCGTACGTTATTGGTGTATGTGTAAGTTTAGCGAGCTTTATCCTGGAGCTCCTTGTCCTGATTTCGATTTAGTATAGTTGCTCTGTATTTGTAGTTTCGCCGTTTAACAATTTCGGTTTTCTTTTATTTTGGTTGTATGTTAAATATATATATATATATATACATATATATATATGTTTATATACTTGTTTCATAATTTATTTCTTTTTATGTTTGTTAAGTACGTGTGTATACTTTTATATATTTTATTTTGTATTTCTTTTATAATATATATATATATATATTTTTTTACATTTGTGTTTGATAGTGTAGTTATATATTTTATTTTGTATTTCTTTTATAATATATATATATATATATATTTTTTTTTTTTTTTTTTTTACATTTGTGTTTGATAGTGTAGTTATATATTTGTATTTCTTTTATAATATATATATATATATATTTTTTTACATTTGTGTTCGATAATGTAGTTACACATAGGATTTATTCAATTTTGAAAAAATGTTAATTAATCTTAACAATGTGTTTTCACGATTGTTCCTTACGGCTGATTAGGTATTAATTATTACTTATTCTTTCCTTATTACGATCTCCCATTTGTACTAAATATTTATTCTCTTCCTTTTTTTTTTCTCTTTTTTTTTTCTTTTCTTTCTTTTTTTTTTTTTTATTGATTGAGAATATAATTTATTTGTAAAGCAAGAAGGTTAATACGCATGTGGATTATCCAAAATGGCCGCCTGTGAATGTCCCTAGCATATAGTGACTTTTGTTAATATCGAATCTATTATTTATTTGTTAATTATTAAAACCCCCTTTTTTATGTTTGACGTGTAGTTGAGGCGAGAATAACATTATTTTGCACTTATTTAATGCGTATAACTATTGCATGTGTTCCGATGCACACGTGTAAGAGCTATGACAATCTAAGATGGCTGTTCGTGAATATCTCCAGTATAGTGACGGGTCTTTGCTTTTATTTAATATTGAAATAATTATTTCTCCGCCTTAATTTTCTTTATTCTAGCGCAGTTAGGATAGTATTGTTTGTGTATTTATAATATATATATATATATATATATACATATATATATACTATATTTATATATTGTGTGTTCATATAATAACATGCGAATAGTATTGTTGTTAAATTTTATAACTCATTAATAGCATTGTTTTATTGTTTTGAGTAGAATGTTCGATAACATAAAGTACACACATATATATAAATATACATATATATTTTTTCTCTCTTTTTTTTTTTGTGTAGTTTTCATATAAAATTCTCTGAGGTTATCCGAATGTTAGTTAGTTTAAATAATGTTATGTTGTGTGTTCTACTTCTTTTATGTTCATTTAGATTATTAATAATTTGGCTTAAAATATAGATTTTGTATGTATGCGTGCATGTTTCATGAAATTCTTTACTGAAATGTTGGTTAGTTTTAATTATTTATTTTATGTTTACTAGTTAATTTTGATTTAGTAGAGTAGAACACGCATACACACACATAAGTATATATGTATATATTTCTGATAGTGTGACCTTTCTCTTTTTTTTTGTTAAAAAGAATTCTTTAATTGTGTATTTGAGGTTATATGTCAATTATTTGCTTTTATATATATATATATATCTATATGTTTGTAATGTGACAACGTAGTATTGAAAGTTTACCAGATTATTATGTGTTTGATATGGTTTACATATTTATGCTGTACGCAATTCTCCCAATCGAGGCGGTGTTAATTATTTTTAATCGCTGGATTTGCTAACAAGTAGTTAGTCGGTTAGTTTCAATAGTACTGTATGTTCTATATCTTTTATATTCATTTAGATTATTAATAATTTGGTTTAAAATATAGATTTTGTATGTATGCGTGCATGTTTCATGAAATTCTTTACTGAAATGTTGGCTAGTTTTAATTATTTATTTTATGTTTACTAGTTAATTTTGATTTAGTAGAATAGAACACGCATACACACACATAAGTATATATATATATATTTCTGATAGTGTGACCTTTCTTTTTTTTTTTTGTTAAAAAATTCTTTAATTGTGTATTTGAGGTTATATGTCAATTATTTGTTTTTATATATATATATACCTATATGTTTTGTAATGTGACAACGTAGTATTGAAAGTTTACCAGATTATTATGTGTTTGATATGGTTTACATATTTATGCTGTACGCAATTCTCCCAGTCGAGGCGGTGTTAATTATTTTTAATCGCTGGATTTGCTAACAAGTAGTTAGTTGGTTAGTTTCAATAGTACTATGTGTATGTTCTATATCTTTTATATTAGATTATTAATAGCTTGGTTTAAAATCTAGGTTTTATATATATATATATAGACATGCATGTTTCGTAGTATAGTTTTCATATGTAGTTCTTTACTAGAATGAGCACGAGTTTTGATTATGTATTTTATGTTTACCAGATTGTTAATTTGATTTAATAGTATAGAATGCGCACACATATACATATTTCCGTCAATGTGATTTTTATATAAGTTTTTTTTTTTTTTTAATAGTGTAGTATTGTGTATTTTAGGTTAGGTGTTTATTAGACTGTTAACCATTTGATTTCGTATATGCATATATATTTGAAATTTGATAATTTTGGATTTGTTACATAGTATTGAAAGTTTTATTTCTAATATTTACTAAATTGTTATGTGTTTAACATATATGTATATATTTGTGTATAATACTCCAAGTTGCTGCGATGTTAGTTGTTTTGATCATTTGTTTTGTTAATTAAAAAAAATGTATTCCCGCTGTTTCAATTATTTCCCTTCTGTAGTCATTCTTATTTCTTGATTTACTCGTTTGGTTCGCCACTCGTTTAATTCATTAATTAATTTTTATTTACTGATTTAAATTCTTCTTTTGTATTTCACATATTCCGTCTTCGTTGATTGATTGTAGTATATCTTCTTGTTGCTCCTTTGCGAATTTGTCATATATAATCCTACTTATTCTTGTTTTATTTGATCGGTTCGTATCTAGTCCAGTTTATTAATTGACTTTATTTTATACTGATAGTTATCGGTTAGTTTTTCGAATCGTGGTTTATCCTTTGCCAAGTTATCAAATTCATAGGATATTGGTAGGTTTATTTGATGTTATATACCTATATTTTATTTATTGGTTGATTTATTGAACCATAGGTTTTTAAATATCGTGTCGGTTATTGGTAGATTTATTTAGTGTTATGTGCATATATTTATTTATTGGTTGATTTTATTCTACATATTTTGTGTTTCGTATATATTCATCCCTATTGTTAGTCTATAGTCGCCCTTATTCGTTAATCTTTTATTTTGTTTTGCAGTAGCGTGTGTTCCTTGGTCTATTCAAATTTTACTCGCGCTGATTTCCGTATAGTAGCTTTGTATTTTCGTTACGGCACGTGCGGAGCACGGGACGTGACAACGTGCAGAATGCAATGCACAACCGATTAACCGTCGAAACAAGCGGAACAGAATGCAAATCTCGATGATTTCATCGATTTTGATGAAAACTGACCGTCATTTCCTTCCCGTTTGAGATATTTCGACGTTTAAGCGCTCTTTTTACTCCTTTTTACGTGCAGAATGTAATAAACAACCGTTTAACCGTCGAAACAAGCGGAACAGCTCGCAAATCTAGATGATTTCGTCGATTTTGATGAAAACTGACCGTCATTTCCTTCCCGTTTGAGATATTTCGACGTTTAAGCGCTCTTTTTACTCCATTTAAAGTGCAGAATGTAATACACGCTAGTTTCAGCGTCGAAACAAGCCCAACAGCTCGCAAATCGCTTCGATTTCGTCGATTTTGATGAAAACTGACCGTCATTTCCTTCCCGTTTGCGATATTTCGACGTTTAAGCGCCCTTTTTACTCCATTTAAAGTGCAGAATGTAATACACGCTAGTTTCAGCGTCGAAACAAGCCCAACAGCTCGCAAATCGCTTCGATTTCGTCGATTTTGATGAAAACTGACCGTCATTTCCTTCCCGTTTGAGATATTTCGACGTTTAAGCGCTCTTTTTACTCCATTTAAAGTGCAGAATGTAATACACGCCAGTTTCAGTGTCGAAACAAGCCCAACAGCTCGCAAATCGCTTTGATTTCGTCGATTTTGATGAAAACGGACCGTCGTTTCCTTCCCGTTTGAGATATTTTGACGTTTAAGCGCTCTTTTTACTCCTTTTTACGTGCAGAATGTAATAAACAACCGTTTCACCGTCGAAACAAGCGGAACAGCTCGCAAATCTCGATGATTTCCTCGATTTTGATGAAAACTGACCGTCATTTCCTTCCCGTTTGAGATATTTCGACGTTTAAGCGCTCTTTTTACACCTTTTTACGTGCAGAATGTAATAAACAACCGTTTAACCGTCGAAACAAGCGGAACAGCTCGCAAATCTCGATGATTTCGTCGATTTTGATGAAAACTGACCGTCATTTCCTTCCCGTTTGCGATATTTCGACGTTTAAGCGCCCTTTTTACTCCATTTAAAGTGCAGAATGTAATACACGCTAGTTTCAGCGTCGAAACAAGCCCAACAGCTCGCAAATCGCTTCGATTTCGTCGATTTTGATGAAAATTGACCGTCATTTCCTTCCCGTTTGAGATATTTCGACGTTTAAGCGCTCTTTTTACTCCATTTGAAGTGCAGAATGTAATACACGCCAGTTTCAGTGTAGAAACAAGCCCAACAGCTCGCAAATCGCTTTGATTTCGTCGATTTTGATGAAAACTGACCGTCATTTCCTTCCCGTTTGAGATATTTCGACGTTTAAGCGCTCTTTTTACTCCTTTTTACGTGCAGAATGTAATAAACAACCGTTTAACCGTCGAAACAATCGGAACAGCGAGCAAATCTCGATGATTTCGTCGATTTTGATGAAAACTGACCGTCGTTTCCTTCCCGTTTGAGATATTTCGACGTTTAAACGCTCATTTCACTCCTTTTTACGTGCAGAATGCAATGCACAACCGATTAACCGTCGAAACAAGCGGAACAGCATGCAAATCTCGATGATTTCATCGATTTTGATGAAAACTGACCGTCATTTCCTTCCCGTTTGAGATATTTCGACGTTCAAGCGCTCTTTTTACTCCTTTTTACGTGCAGAATGTAATAGACAACCGTTTAACCGTCGAAACAAGCCCAACAGCTCGCAAATCGCGTTGATTTCGTCGATTTTGATGAAAACTGACCGTCATTTCCTTCCCGTTTGAGATATTTCGACGTTTAAGCGCTCTTTTTACTCCTTTTTACGTGCAGAATGTAATAAACAACCGTTTAACCGTCGAAACAAGCCCAACAGCTCGCAAATCGCTTTGATTTCGTCGATTTTGATGAAAACTGACCGTCATTTCCTTCCCGTTTGCGATATTTCGACGTTTAAGCGCCCTTTTTACTCCATTTAAAGTGCAGAATGTAATACACGCTAGTTTCAGCGTCGAAACAAGCCCAACAGCTCGCAAATCGCTTCGATTTCGTCGATTTTGATGAAAACTGACCGTCATTTCCTTCCCGTTTGAGATATTTCGACGTTTAAGCGCCCTTTTTACTCCATTTAAAGTGCAGAATGTAATACACGCTAGTTTCAGCGTCGAAACAAGCCCAACAGCTCGCAAATCGCTTCGATTTCGTCGATTTTGATGAAAACTGACCGTCATATCCTTCCCGTTTGAGATATTTCGACGTTTAAGCGCTCTTTTTACTCCATTTAAAGTGCAGAATGTAATACACGCCAGTTTCAGTGTCGAAACAAGCCCAACAGCTCGCAAATCGCTTTGATTTCGTCGATTTTGATGAAAACGGACCGTCGTTTCCTTCCCGTTTGAGATATTTCGACGTTTAAACGCTCATTTCACTCCTTTTTACGTGCAGAATGCAATGCACAACCGATTAACCGTCGAAACAAGCGGAACAGAATGCAAATCTCGATGATTTCATCGATTTTGATGAAAACTGACCGTCATTTCCTTCCCGTTTGAGATATTTCGACGTTTAAGCGCTCTTTTTACTCCTTTTTACTTGCAGAATGTAATAAACAACCGTTTCACCGTCGAAACAAGCGGAACAGCTCGCAAATCTCGATGATTTCGTCGATTTTGATGAAAACTGACCGTCATTTCCTTCCCGTTTGAGATATTTCGACGTTTAAACGCTCATTTCACTCCTTTTTACGTGCAGAATGCAATGCACAACCGTTTAACCGTCGAAACAAGCGGAACAGCTCGCAAATCTCGATGATTTCGTCGATTTTGATGAAAACGGACCGTCGTTTCCTTCCCGTTTGAGATATTTTGACGTTTAAGCGCTCTTTTTACTCCTTTTTACGTGCAGAATGTAATAAACAACCGTTTCACCGTCGAAACAAGCGGAACAGCTCGCAAATCTCGATGATTTCATCGATTTTGATGAAAACTGACCGTCATTTCCTTCCCGTTTGAGATATTTCGACGTTTAAGCGCTCTTTTTACACCTTTTTACGTGCAGAATGTAATAAACAACCGTTTAACCGTCGAAACAAGCGGAACAGCTCGCAAATCTCGATGATTTCGTCGATTTTGATGAAAACTGACCGTCATTTCCTTCCCGTTTGCGATATTTCGACGTTTAAGCGCCCTTTTTACTCCATTTAAAGTGCAGAATGTAATACACGCTAGTTTCAGCGTCGAAACAAGCCCAACAGCTCGCAAATCGCTTCGATTTCGTCGATTTTGATGAAAACTGACCGTCATTTCCTTCCCGTTTGAGATATTTCGACGTTTAAGCGCTCTTTTTACTCCATTTGAAGTGCAGAATGTAATACACGCCAGTTTCAGTGACGAAACATGCCCAACAGCTCGCAAATCGCTTTGATTTCGTCGATTTTGATGAAAACTGACCGTCATTTCCTTCCCGTTTGAGATATTTCGACGTTTAAGCGCTCTTTTTACTCCTTTTTACGTGCAGAATGTAATAAACAACCGTTTAACCGTCGAAACAAGCGGAACAGCTCGCAAATCTCGATGATTTCGTCGATTTTGATGAAAACTGACCGTCATTTCCTTCCCGTTTGAGATATTTCGACGTTTAAACGCTCATTTCACTCCGTTTTACGTGCAGAATGCAATGCACAACCGTTTAACCGTCGAAACAAGCGGAACAGCTCGCAAATCTCGATGATTTCGTCGATTTTGATGAAAACTGACCGTCATTTCCTTCCCGTTTGCGATATTTCGACGTTTAAGCGCCCTTTTTACTCCATTTAAAGTGCAGAATGTAATACACGCTAGTTTCAGCGTCGAAACAAGCCCAACAGCTCGCAAATCGCTTCGATTTCGTCGATTTTGATGAAAACTGACCGTCATTTCCTTCCCGTTTGAGATATTTCGACGTTTAAGCGCTCTTTTTACTCCATTTAAAGTGCAGAATGTAATACACGCCAGTTTCAGTGTCGAAACAAGCCCAACAGCTCGCAAATCGCTTTGATTTCGTCGATTTTGATGAAAACGGACCGTCGTTTCCTTCCCGTTTGAGATATTTCGACGTTTAAACGCTCATTTCACTCCTTTTTACGTGCAGAATGCAATGCACAACCGATTAACCGTCGAAACAAGCGGAACAGAATGCAAATCTCGATGATTTCATCGATTTTGATGAAAACTGACCGTCATTTCCTTCCCGTTTGAGATATTTCGACGTTTAAGCGCTCTTTTTACTCCTTTTTACGTGCAGAATGTAATAAACAACCGTTTAACCGTCGAAACAAGCGGAACAGCTCGCAAATCTAGATGATTTCGTCGATTTTGATGAAAACTGACCGTCATTTCCTTCCCGTTTGAGATATTTCGACGTTTAAGCGCTCTTTTTACTCCATTTAAAGTGCAGAATGTAATACACGCTAGTTTCAGCGTCGAAACAAGCCCAACAGCTCGCAAATCGCTTCGATTTCGTCGATTTTGCTGAAAACTGACCGTCATTTCCTTCCCGTTTGAGATATTTCGACGTTTAAGCGCTCTTTTTACTCCATTTAAAGTGCAGAATGTAATACACGCCAGTTTCAGTGTCGAAACAAGCCCAACAGCTCGCAAATCGCTTTGATTTCGTCGATTTTGATGAAAACTGACCGTCATTTCCTTCCCGTTTGAGATATTTCGACGTTTAAACGCTCATTTCACTCCTTTTTACGTGCAGAATGCAATGCACAACCGTTTAACCGTCGAAACAAGCGGAACAGCTCGCAAATCTCGATGATTTCGTCGATTTTGATGAAAACGGACCGTCGTTTACTTCCCGTTTGAGATATTTTGACGTTTAAGCGCTCTTTTTACTCCTTTTTACGTGCAGAATGTAATAAACAACCGTTTCACCGTCGAAACAAGCGGAACAGCTCGCAAATCTCGATGATTTCCTCGATTTTGATGAAAACTGACCGTCATTTCCTTCCCGTTTGAGATATTTCGACGTTTAAGCGCTCTTTTTACACCTTTTTACGCGCAGAATGTAATAAACAACCGTTTAACCGTCGAAACAAGCGGAACAGCTCGCAAATCTCGATGATTTCTTCGATTTTGATGAAAACTGACCGTCATTTCCTTCCCGTTTGCGATATTTCGACGTTTAAGCGCCCTTTTTACTCCATTTAAAGTGCAGAATGTAATACACGCTAGTTTCAGCGTCGAAACAAGCCCAACAGCTCGCAAATCGCTTCGATTTCGTCGATTTTGATGAAAACTGACCGTCATTTCCTTCCCGTTTGAGATATTTCGACGTTTAAGCGCTCTTTTTACTCCATTTGAAGTGCAGAATGTAATACACGCCAGTTTCAGTGTAGAAACAAGCCCAACAGCTCGCAAATCGCTTTGATTTCGTCGATTTTGATGAAAACTGACCGTCATTTCCTTCCCGTTTGAGATATTTCGACGTTTAAGCGCTCTTTTTACTCCTTTTTACGTGCAGAATGTAATAAACAACCGTTTAACCGTCGAAACATGCGGAACAGCTCGCAAATCCCGATGATTTCGTCGATTTTGATGAAAACTGACCGTCATTTCCTTCCCGTTTGAGATATTTCGACGTTTAAACGCTCATTTCACTCCTTTTTACGTGCAGAATGCAATGCACAACCGTTTAACCATCGAAACAAGCGGAACAGCTCGCAAATCTCGATGATTTCGTCGATTTTGATGAAAACTGACCGTCATTTCCTTCCCGTTTGCGATATTTCGACGTTTAAGCGCCCTTTTTACTCCATTTAAAGTGCAGAATGTAATACACGCTAGTTTCAGCGTCGAAACAAGCCCAACAGCTCGCAAATCGCTTCGATTTCGTCGATTTTGATGAAAACTGACCGTCATTTCCTTCCCGTTTGAGATATTTCGACGTTTAAGCGCTCTTTTTACTCCATTTAAAGTGCAGAATGTAATACACGCCAGTTTCAGTGTCGAAACAAGCCCAACAGCTCGCAAATCGCTTTGATTTCGTCGATTTTGATGAAAACGGACCGTCGTTTCCTTCCCGTTTGAGATATTTCGACGTTTAAACGCTCATTTCACTCCTTTTTACGTGCAGAATGCAATGCACAACCGATTAACCGTCGAAACAAGCGGAACAGAATGCAAATCTCGATGATTTCATCGAGATTGATGAAAACTGACCGTCATTTCCTTCCCGTTTGAGATATTTCGACGTTTAAGCGCTCTTTTTACTCCTTTTTACGTGCAGAATGTAATAAACAACCGTTTTACCGTCGAAACAAGCGGAACAGCTCGCAAATCTAGATGATTTCATCGATTTTGATGAAAACTGACCGTCATTTCCTTCCCGTTTGAGATATTTCGACGTTCAAGCGCTCTTTTTACTCCTTTTTACGTGCAGAATGTAATAGACAACCGTTTAACCGTCGAAACAAGCCCAACAGCTCTCAAATCGCTTTGATTTCGTCGATTTTGATGAAAACGGACCGTCGTTTCCTTCCCGTTTGAGATATTTCGACGTTTAAACGCTCATTTCACTCCTTTTTACGTGCAGAATGCAATGCACAACCGATTAACCGTCGAAACAAGCGGAACAGAATGCAAATCTCGATGATTTCATCGATTTTGATGAAAACTGACCGTCATTTCCTTCCCGTTTGAGATATTTCGACGTTTAAGCGCTCTTTTTACTCCTTTTTACTTGCAGAATGTAATAAACAACCGTTTCACCGTCGAAACAAGCGGAACAGCTCGCAAATCTCGATGATTTCGTCGATTTTGATGAAAACTGACCGTCATTTCCTTCCCGTTTGAGATATTTCGACGTTTAAACGCTCATTTCACTCCTTTTTACGTGCAGAATGCAATGCACAACCGTTTAACCGTCGAAACAAGCGGAACAGCTCGCAAATCTCGATGATTTCGTCGATTTTGATGAAAACGGACCGTCGTTTCCTTCCCGTTTGAGATATTTTGACGTTTAAGCGCTCTTTTTACTCCTTTTTACGTGCAGAATGTAATAAACAACCGTTTCACCGTCGAAACAAGCGGAACAGCTCGCAAATCTCGATGATTTCATCGATTTTGATGAAAACTGACCGTCATTTCCTTCCCGTTTGAGATATTTCGACGTTTAAGCGCTCTTTTTACACCTTTTTACGTGCAGAATGTAATAAACAACCGTTTAACCGTCGAAACAAGCGGAACAGCTCGCAAATCTCGATGATTTCGTCGATTTTGATGAAAACTGACCGTCATTTCCTTCCCGTTTGCGATATTTCGACGTTTAAGCGCCCTTTTTACTCCATTTAAAGTGCAGAATGTAATACACGCTAGTTTCAGCGTCGAAACAAGCCCAACAGCTCGCAAATCGCTTCGATTTCGTCGATTTTGATGAAAACTGACCGTCATTTCCTTCCCGTTTGAGATATTTCGACGTTTAAGCGCTCTTTTTACTCCATTTGAAGTGCAGAATGTAATACACGCCAGTTTCAGTGACGAAACATGCCCAACAGCTCGCAAATCGCTTTGATTTCGTCGATTTTGATGAAAACTGACCGTCATTTCCTTCCCGTTTGAGATATTTCGACGTTTAAGCGCTCTTTTTACTCCTTTTTACGTGCAGAATGTAATAAACAACCGTTTAACCGTCGAAACAAGCGGAACAGCTCGCAAATCTCGATGATTTCGTCGATTTTGATGAAAACTGACCGTCATTTCCTTCCCGTTTGAGATATTTCGACGTTTAAACGCTCATTTCACTCCGTTTTACGTGCAGAATGCAATGCACAACCGTTTAACCGTCGAAACAAGCGGAACAGCTCGCAAATCTCGATGATTTCGTCGATTTTGATGAAAACTGACCGTCATTTCCTTCCCGTTTGCGATATTTCGACGTTTAAGCGCCCTTTTTACTCCATTTAAAGTGCAGAATGTAATACACGCTAGTTTCAGCGTCGAAACAAGCCCAACAGCTCGCAAATCGCTTCGATTTCGTCGATTTTGATGAAAACTGACCGTCATTTCCTTCCCGTTTGAGATATTTCGACGTTTAAGCGCTCTTTTTACTCCATTTAAAGTGCAGAATGTAATACACGCCAGTTTCAGTGTCGAAACAAGCCCAACAGCTCGCAAATCGCTTTGATTTCGTCGATTTTGATGAAAACGGACCGTCGTTTCCTTCCCGTTTGAGATATTTCGACGTTTAAACGCTCATTTCACTCCTTTTTACGTGCAGAATGCAATGCACAACCGATTAACCGTCGAAACAAGCGGAACAGAATGCAAATCTCGATGATTTCATCGATTTTGATGAAAACTGACCGTCATTTCCTTCCCGTTTGAGATATTTCGACGTTTAAGCGCTCTTTTTACTCCTTTTTACGTGCAGAATGTAATAAACAACCGTTTAACCGTCGAAACAAGCGGAACAGCTCGCAAATCTAGATGATTTCGTCGATTTTGATGAAAACTGACCGTCATTTCCTTCCCGTTTGAGATATTTCGACGTTTAAGCGCTCTTTTTACTCCATTTAAAGTGCAGAATGTAATACACGCTAGTTTCAGCGTCGAAACAAGCCCAACAGCTCGCAAATCGCTTCGATTTCGTCGATTTTGCTGAAAACTGACCGTCATTTCCTTCCCGTTTGAGATATTTCGACGTTTAAGCGCTCTTTTTACTCCATTTAAAGTGCAGAATGTAATACACGCCAGTTTCAGTGTCGAAACAAGCCCAACAGCTCGCAAATCGCTTTGATTTCGTCGATTTTGATGAAAACTGACCGTCATTTCCTTCCCGTTTGAGATATTTCGACGTTTAAACGCTCATTTCACTCCTTTTTACGTGCAGAATGCAATGCACAACCGTTTAACCGTCGAAACAAGCGGAACAGCTCGCAAATCTCGATGATTTCGTCGATTTTGATGAAAACGGACCGTCGTTTACTTCCCGTTTGAGATATTTTGACGTTTAAGCGCTCTTTTTACTCCTTTTTACGTGCAGAATGTAATAAACAACCGTTTCACCGTCGAAACAAGCGGAACAGCTCGCAAATCTCGATGATTTCCTCGATTTTGATGAAAACTGACCGTCATTTCCTTCCCGTTTGAGATATTTCGACGTTTAAGCGCTCTTTTTACACCTTTTTACGCGCAGAATGTAATAAACAACCGTTTAACCGTCGAAACAAGCGGAACAGCTCGCAAATCTCGATGATTTCTTCGATTTTGATGAAAACTGACCGTCATTTCCTTCCCGTTTGCGATATTTCGACGTTTAAGCGCCCTTTTTACTCCATTTAAAGTGCAGAATGTAATACACGCTAGTTTCAGCGTCGAAACAAGCCCAACAGCTCGCAAATCGCTTCGATTTCGTCGATTTTGATGAAAACTGACCGTCATTTCCTTCCCGTTTGAGATATTTCGACGTTTAAGCGCTCTTTTTACTCCATTTGAAGTGCAGAATGTAATACACGCCAGTTTCAGTGTAGAAACAAGCCCAACAGCTCGCAAATCGCTTTGATTTCGTCGATTTTGATGAAAACTGACCGTCATTTCCTTCCCGTTTGAGATATTTCGACGTTTAAGCGCTCTTTTTACTCCTTTTTACGTGCAGAATGTAATAAACAACCGTTTAACCGTCGAAACATGCGGAACAGCTCGCAAATCCCGATGATTTCGTCGATTTTGATGAAAACTGACCGTCATTTCCTTCCCGTTTGAGATATTTCGACGTTTAAACGCTCATTTCACTCCTTTTTACGTGCAGAATGCAATGCACAACCGTTTAACCATCGAAACAAGCGGAACAGCTCGCAAATCTCGATGATTTCGTCGATTTTGATGAAAACTGACCGTCATTTCCTTCCCGTTTGCGATATTTCGACGTTTAAGCGCCCTTTTTACTCCATTTAAAGTGCAGAATGTAATACACGCTAGTTTCAGCGTCGAAACAAGCCCAACAGCTCGCAAATCGCTTCGATTTCGTCGATTTTGATGAAAACTGACCGTCATTTCCTTCCCGTTTGAGATATTTCGACGTTTAAGCGCTCTTTTTACTCCATTTAAAGTGCAGAATGTAATACACGCCAGTTTCAGTGTCGAAACAAGCCCAACAGCTCGCAAATCGCTTTGATTTCGTCGATTTTGATGAAAACGGACCGTCGTTTCCTTCCCGTTTGAGATATTTCGACGTTTAAACGCTCATTTCACTCCTTTTTACGTGCAGAATGCAATGCACAACCGATTAACCGTCGAAACAAGCGGAACAGAATGCAAATCTCGATGATTTCATCGAGATTGATGAAAACTGACCGTCATTTCCTTCCCGTTTGAGATATTTCGACGTTTAAGCGCTCTTTTTACTCCTTTTTACGTGCAGAATGTAATAAACAACCGTTTTACCGTCGAAACAAGCGGAACAGCTCGCAAATCTAGATGATTTCATCGATTTTGATGAAAACTGACCGTCATTTCCTTCCCGTTTGAGATATTTCGACGTTCAAGCGCTCTTTTTACTCCTTTTTACGTGCAGAATGTAATAGACAACCGTTTAACCGTCGAAACAAGCCCAACAGCTCGCAAATCGCTTTGATTTCGTCGATTTTGATGAAAACGGACCGTCGTTTCCTTCCCGTTTGAGATATTTCGACGTTTAAACGCTCATTTCACTCCTTTTTACGTGCAGAATGCAATGCACAACCGATTAACCGTCGAAACAAGCGGAACAGAATGCAAATCTCGATGATTTCATCGATTTTGATGAAAACTGACCGTCATTTCCTTCCCGTTTGAGATATTTCGACGTTTAAGCGCTCTTTTTACTCCTTTTTACTTGCAGAATGTAATAAACAACCGTTTCACCGTCGAAACAAGCGGAACAGCTCGCAAATCTCGATGATTTCGTCGATTTTGATGAAAACTGACCGTCATTTCCTTCCCGTTTGAGATATTTCGACGTTTAAACGCTCATTTCACTCCTTTTTACGTGCAGAATGCAATGCACAACCGTTTAACCGTCGAAACAAGCGGAACAGCTCGCAAATCTCGATGATTTCGTCGATTTTGATGAAAACGGACCGTCGTTTCCTTCCCGTTTGAGATATTTTGACGTTTAAGCGCTCTTTTTACTCCTTTTTACGTGCAGAATGTAATAAACAACCGTTTCACCGTCGAAACAAGCGGAACAGCTCGCAAATCTCGATGATTTCATCGATTTTGATGAAAACTGACCGTCATTTCCTTCCCGTTTGAGATATTTCGACGTTTAAGCGCTCTTTTTACACCTTTTTACGTGCAGAATGTAATAAACAACCGTTTAACCGTCGAAACAAGCGGAACAGCTCGCAAATCTCGATGATTTCGTCGATTTTGATGAAAACTGACCGTCATTTCCTTCCCGTTTGCGATATTTCGACGTTTAAGCGCCCTTTTTACTCCATTTAAAGTGCAGAATGTAATACACGCTAGTTTCAGCGTCGAAACAAGCCCAACAGCTCGCAAATCGCTTCGATTTCGTCGATTTTGATGAAAACTGACCGTCATTTCCTTCCCGTTTGAGATATTTCGACGTTTAAGCGCTCTTTTTACTCCATTTGAAGTGCAGAATGTAATACACGCCAGTTTCAGTGACGAAACAAGCCCAACAGCTCGCAAATCGCTTTGATTTCGTCGATTTTGATGAAAACTGACCGTCATTTCCTTCCCGTTTGAGATATTTCGACGTTTAAGCGCTCTTTTTACTCCTTTTTACGTGCAGAATGTAATAAACAACCGTTTAACCGTCGAAACAAGCGGAACAGCTCGCAAATCTCGATGATTTCGTCGATTTTGATGAAAACTGACCGTCATTTCCTTCCCGTTTGAGATATTTCGACGTTTAAACGCTCATTTCACTCCGTTTTACGTGCAGAATGCAATGCACAACCGTTTAACCGTCGAAACAAGCGGAACAGCTCGCAAATCTCGATGATTTCGTCGATTTTGATGAAAACTGACCGTCATTTCCTTCCCGTTTGCGATATTTCGACGTTTAAGCGCCCTTTTTACTCCATTTAAAGTGCAGAATGTAATACACGCTAGTTTCAGCGTCGAAACAAGCCCAACATCTCGCAAATCGCTTCGATTTCGTCGATTTTGATGAAAACTGACCGTCATTTCCTTCCCGTTTGAGATATTTCGACGTTTAAGCGCTCTTTTTACTCCATTTAAAGTGCAGAATGTAATACACGCCAGTTTCAGTGTCGAAACAAGCCCAACAGCTCGCAAATCGCTTTGATTTCGTCGATTTTGATGAAAACGGACCGTCGTTTCCTTCCCGTTTGAGATATTTCGACGTTTAAACGCTCATTTCACTCCTTTTTACGTGCAGAATGCAATGCACAACCGATTAACCGTCGAAACAAGCGGAACAGAATGCAAATCTCGATGATTTCATCGATTTTGATGAAAACTGACCGTCATTTCCTTCCCGTTTGAGATATTTCGACGTTTAAGCGCTCTTTTTACTCCTTTTTACGTGCAGAATGTAATAAACAACCGTTTAACCGTCGAAACAAGCGGAACAGCTCGCAAATCTAGATGATTTCGTCGATTTTGATGAAAACTGACCGTCATTTCCTTCCGTTTGAGATATTTCGACGTTTAAGCGCTCTTTTTACTCCATTTAAAGTGCAGAATGTAATACACGCTAGTTTCAGCGTCGAAACAAGCCCAACAGCTCGCAAATCGCTTCGATTTCGTCGATTTTGCTGAAAACTGACCGTCATTTCCTTCCCGTTTGAGATATTTCGACGTTTAAGCGCTCTTTTTACTCCATTTAAAGTGCAGAATGTAATACACGCCAGTTTCAGTGTCGAAACAAGCCCAACAGCTCGCAAATCGCTTTGATTTCGTCGATTTTGATGAAAACGGACCGTCGTTTCCTTCCCGTTTGAGATATTTCGACGTTTAAACGCTCATTTCACTCCTTTTTACGTGCAGAATGCAATGCACAACCGATTAACCGTCGAAACAAGCGGAACAGAATGCAAATCTCGATGATTTCATCGATTTTGATGAAAACTGAACGTCATTTCCTTCCCGCTTGAGATATTTCGACGTTTAAGCGCTCTTTTTACTCCTTTTTACGTGCAGAATGTAATAAACAACCGCTTAACCGTCGAAACAAGCGGAACAGCTCGCAAATCTAGATGATTTCGTCGATTTTGATGAAAACTGACCGTCATTTCCTTCCCGTTTGAGATATTTCGACGTTTAAGCGCTCTTTTTACTCCATTTAAAGTGCAGAATGTAATACACGCCAGTTTCAGTGTCGAAACAAGCCCAACAGCTCGCAAATCGCTTTGATTTCGTCGATTTTGATGAAAACGGACCGTCGTTTCCTTCCCGTTTGAGATATTTTGACGTTTAAGCGCTCTTTTTACTCCTTTTTACGTGCAGAATGTAATAAACAACCGTTTCACCGTCGAAACAAGCCCAACAGCTCGCAAATCGCTTCGATTTCGTCGATTTTGATGAAAACTGACCGTCATTTCCTTCCGTTTGAGATATTTCGACGTTTAAACGCTCATTTCACTCCTTTTTACGTGCAGAATGCAATGCACAACCGTTTAACCGTCGAAACAAGCGGAACAGCTCGCAAATCTCGATGATTTCGTCGATTTTGATGAAAACGGACCGTCGTTTACTTCCCGTTTGAGATATTTTGACGTTTAAGCGCTCTTTTTACTCCTTTTTACGTGCAGAATGTAATAAACAACCGTTTCACCGTCGAAACAAGCGGAACAGCTCGCAAATCTCGATGATTTCCTCGATTTTGATGAAAACTGACCGTCATTTCCTTCCCGTTTGCGATATTTCGACGTTTAAGCGCCCTTTTTACTCCATTTAAAGTGCAGAATGTAATACACGCTAGTTTCAGCGTCGAAACAAGCCCAACAGCTCGCAAATCGCTTCGATTTCGTCGATTTTGATGAAAACTGACCGTCATTTCCTTCCCGTTTGAGATATTTCGACGTTTAAGCGCTCTTTTTACTCCATTTGAAGTGCAGAATGTAATACACGCCAGTTTCAGTGTAGAAACAAGCCAACAGCTCGCAAATCGCTTTGATTTCGTCGATTTTGATGAAAACTGACCGTCATTTCCTTCCCGTTTGAGATATTTCGACGTTTAAGCGCTCTTTTTACTCCTTTTTACGTGCAGAATGTAATAAACAACCGTTTAACCGTCGAAACATGCGGAACAGCTCGCAAATCCCGATGATTTCGTCGATTTTGATGAAAACTGACCGTCATTTCCTTCCCGTTTGAGATATTTCGACGTTTAAACGCTCATTTCACTCCTTTTTACGTGCAGAATGCAATGCACAACCGTTTAACCATCGAAACAAGCGGAACAGCTCGCAAATCTCGATGATTTCGTCGATTTTGATGAAAACTGACCGTCATTTCCTTCCCGTTTGCGATATTTCGACGTTTAAGCGCCCTTTTTACTCCATTTAAAGTGCAGAATGTAATACACGCTAGTTTCAGCGTCGAAACAAGCCCAACAGCTCGCAAATCGCTTCGATTTCGTCGATTTTGATGAAAACTGACCGTCATTTCCTTCCCGTTTGAGATATTTCGACGTTTAAGCGCTCTTTTTACTCCATTTAAAGTGCAGAATGTAATACACGCCAGTTTCAGTGTCGAAACAAGCCCAACAGCTCGCAAATCGCTTTGATTTCGTCGATTTTGATGAAAACGGACCGTCGTTTCCTTCCCGTTTGAGATATTTCGACGTTTAAACGCTCATTTCACTCCTTTTTACGTGCAGAATGCAATGCACAACCGATTAACCGTCGAAACAAGCGGAACAGAATGCAAATCTCGATGATTTCATCGAGATTGATGAAAACTGACCGTCATTTCCTTCCCGTTTGAGATATTTCGACGTTTAAGCGCTCTTTTTACTCCTTTTTACGTGCAGAATGCAATGCACAACCGTTTAACCGTCGAAACAAGCGGAACAGCTCGCAAATCTCGATGATTTCGTCGATTTTGATGAAAACGGACCGTCGTTTCCTTCCCGTTTGAGATATTTCGACGTTTAAACGCTCATTTCACTCCTTTTTACGTGCACAATGCAATGCACAACCGTTTAACCGTCGAAACAAGCGGAACAGCTCGCAAATCTCGATGATTTCGTCGATTTTGATGAAAACGGACCGTCGTTTCCTTCCCGTTTGAGATATTTTGACGTTTAAGCGCTCTTTTTACTCCCTTTTACGTGCAGAATGTAATAAACAACCGTTTCACCGTCGAAACAAGCGGAACAGCTCGCAAATCTCGATGATTTCATCGATTTTGATGAAAACTGACCGTCATTTCCTTCCCGTTTGAGATATTTCGACGTTTAAGCGCTCTTTTTACACCTTTTTACGTGCAGAATGTAATACACGCTAGTTTCAGCGTCGAAACAAGCCCAACAGCTCGCAAATCTCGATGATTTCGTCGATTTTGATGAAAACTGACCGTCATTTCCTTCCCGTTTGAGATATTTCGACGTTTAAGCGCTCTTTTTACTCCATTTAAAGTGCAGAATGTAATACACGCCAGTTTCAGGGTCGAAACAAGCCCAACAGCTCGCAAATCGCTTTGATTTCGTCGATTTTGATGAAAACGGACCGTCGTTTCCTTCCCGTTTGAGATATTTTGACGTTTAAGCGCTCTTTTTACTCCTTTTTACGTGCAGAATGTAATAAACAACCGTTTCACCGTCGAAACAAGCCCAATAGCTCGCAAATCGCTTCGATTTCGTCGATTTTGATGAAAACTGACCGTCATTTCCTTCCCGTTTGAGATATTTCGACGTTTAAACGCTCATTTCACTCCTTTTTACGTGCAGAATGCAATGCACAACCGTTTAACCGTCGAAACAAGCGGAACAGCTCGCAAATCTCGATGATTTCGTCGATTTTGATGAAAACGGACCGTCGTTTCCTTCCCGTTTGAGATATTTCGACGTTTAAACGCTCATTTCACTCCTTTTTACGTGCAGAATGCAATGCACAACCGATTAACCGTCGAAACAAGCGGAACAGAATGCAAATCTCGATGATTTCATCGAGATTGATGAAAACTGACCGTCATTTCCTTCCCGTTTGAGATATTTCGACGTTTAAGCGCTCTTTTTACTCCTTTTTACGTGCAGAATGTAATAAACAACCGTTTAACCGTCGAAACAAGCGGAACAGCTCGCAAATCTAGATGATTTCGTCGATTTTGATGAAAACTGACCGTCATTTCCTTCCCGTTTGAGATATTTCGACGTTTAAGCGCTCTTTTTACTCCTTTTTACGTGCAGAATGCAATGCACAACCGTTTAACCGTCGAAACAAGCGGAACAGCTCGCAAATCTCGATGATTTCGTCGATTTTGATGAAAACGGACCGTCGTTTACTTCCCGTTTGAGATATTTCGACGTTTAAGCGCTCTTTTTACTCCTTTTTACGTGCAGAATGTAATAAACAACCGTTTCACCGTCGAAACAAGCCCAACAGCTCGCAAATCGCTTTGATTTCGTCGATTTTGATGAAAACTGACCGTCATTTCCTTCCCGTTTGAGATATTTCGACGTTTAAGCGCTCTTTTTACTCCTTTTTACGTGCAGAATGTAATAAACAACCGTTTAACCGTCGAAACATGCGGAACAGCTCGCAAATCTCGATGATTTCGTCGATTTTGATGAAAACTGACCGTCATTTCCTTCCCGTTTGAGATATTTCGACGTTTAAACGCTCATTTCACTCCTTTTTACGTGCAGAATGCAATGCACAACCGTTTAACCATCGAAACAAGCGGAACAGCTCGCAAATCTCGATGATTTCGTCGATTTTGATGAAAACTGACCGTCATTTCCTTCCCGTTTGCGATATTTCGACGTTTAAGCGCCCTTTTTACTCCATTTAAAGTGCAGAATGTAATACACGCTAGTTTCAGCGTCGAAACAAGCCCAACAGCTCGCAAATCGCTTCGATTTCGTCGATTTTGATGAAAACTGACCGTCATTTCCTTCCCGTTTGAGATATTTCGACGTTTAAGCGCTCTTTTTACTCCATTTAAAGTGCAGAATGTAATACACGCCAGTTTCAGGGTCGAAACAAGCCCAACAGCTCGCAAATCGCTTTGATTTCGTCGATTTTGATGAAAACGGACCGTCGTTTCCTTCCCGTTTGAGATATTTTGACGTTTAAGCGCTCTTTTTACTCCTTTTTACGTGCAGAATGTAATAAACAACCGTTTCACCGTCGAAACAAGCCCAACAGCTCGCAAATCGCTTCGATTTCGTCGATTTTGATGAAAACTGACCGTCATTTCCTTCCCGTTTGAGATATTTCGACGTTTAAACGCTCATTTCACTCCTTTTTACGTGCAGAATGCAATGCACAACCGTTTAACCGTCGAAACAAGCGGAACAGCTCGCAAATCTCGATGATTTCGTCGATTTTGATGAAAACGGACCGTCGTTTCCTTCCCGTTTGAGATATTTCGACGTTTAAACGCTCATTTCACTCCTTTTTACGTGCAGAATGCAATGCACAACCGTTTAACCGTCGAAACAAGCGGAACAGCTCGCAAATCTAGATGATTTCGTCGATTTTGATGAAAACTGACCGTCATTTCCTTCCCGTTTGAGATATTTCGACGTTTAAGCGCTCTTTTTACTCCATTTAAAGTGCAGAATGTAATACACGCCAGTTTCAGGGTCGAAACAAGCCCAACAGCTCGCAAATCGCTTTGATTTCGTCGATTTTGATGAAAACGGACCGTCGTTTCCTTCCCGTTTGAGATATTTCGACGTTTAAACGCTCATTTCACTCCTTTTTACGTGCAGAATGCAATGCACAACCGTTTAACCGTCGAAACAAGCGGAACAGCTCGCAAATCTCGATGATTTCGTCGATTTTGATGAAAACGGACCGTCGTTTCCTTCCCGTTTGAGATATTTCGACGTTTAAGCGCTCTTTTTACTCCATTTGAAGTGCAGAATGTAATACACGCCAGTTTCAGTGTCGAAACAAGCCCAACAGCTCGCAAATCGCTTTGATTTCGTCGATTTTGATGAAAACTGACCGTCATTTCCTTCCCGTTTGAGATATTTCGACGTTTAAGCGCTCTTTTTACTCCTTTTTACGTGCAGAATGTAATAAGCAACCGTTTAACCGTCGAAACAAGCGGAACAGCTCGCAAATCTCGATGATTTCGTCGATTTTGATGAAAACTGACCGTCATTTCCTTCCCGTTTGAGATATTTCGACGTTTAAACGCTCATTTCACTCCTTTTTACGTGCACAATGCAATGCACAACCGTTTAACCGTCGAAACAAGCGGAACAGCTCGCAAATCTCGATGATTTCGTCGATTTTGATGAAAACGGACCGTCGTTTCCTTCCCGTTTGAGATATTTTGACGTTTAAGCGCTCTTTTTACTCCCTTTTACGTGCAGAATGTAATAAACAACCGTTTCACCGTCGAAACAAGCGGAACAGCTCGCAAATCTCGATGATTTCATCGATTTTGATGAAAACTGACCGTCATTTCCTTCCCGTTTGAGATATTTCGACGTTCAAGCGCTCTTTTTACACCTTTTTACGTGCAGAATGTAATACACGCTAGTTTCAGCGTCGAAACAAGCCCAACAGCTCGCAAATCTCGATGATTTCGTCGATTTTGATGAAAACTGACCGTCATTTCCTTCCCGTTTGAGATATTTCGACGTTTAAGCGCTCTTTTTACTCCATTTAAAGTGCAGAATGTAATACACGCCAGTTTCAGGGTCGAAACAAGCCCAACAGCTCGCAAATCGCTTTGATTTCGTCGATTTTGATGAAAACGGACCGTCGTTTCCTTCCCGTTTGAGATATTTTGACGTTTAAGCGCTCTTTTTACTCCTTTTTACGTGCAGAATGTAATAAACAACCGTTTCACCGTCGAAACAAGCCCAACAGCTCGCAAATCGCTTCGATTTCGTCGATTTTGATGAAAACTGACCGTCATTTCCTTCCCGTTTGAGATATTTCGACGTTTAAACGCTCATTTCACTCCTTTTTACGTGCAGAATGCAATGCACAACCGTTTAACCGTCGAAACAAGCGGAACAGCTCGCAAATCTCGATGATTTCGTCGATTTTGATGAAAACGGACCGTCGTTTCCTTCCCGTTTGAGATATTTCGACGTTTAAACGCTCATTTCACTCCTTTTTACGTGCAGAATGTAATAAACAACCGTTTAACCGTCGAAACAAGCGGAACAGCTCGCAAATCTCGATGATTTCGTCGATTTTGATGAAAACTGACCGTCATTTCCTTCCCGTTTGAGATATTTCGACGTTTAAGCGCTCTTTTACTCCTTTTTACGTGCAGAATGTAATAAACAACCGTTTAACCGTCGAAACAAGCGGAACAGCTCGCAAATCTCGATGATTTCGTCGATTTTAATGAAAACTGACCGTCATTTCCTTCCCGTTTGAGATATTTCGACGTTTAAACGCTCATTTCACTCCTTTTTACGTGCAGAATGCAATGCACAACCGTTTAACCGTCGAAACAAGCGGAACAGCTCGCAAATCTCGATGATTTCGTCGATTTTGACGAAAACTAACCGTCATTTCCTTCCCGTTTGAGATATTTCTACGTTTAAGCTCTCTTTTTACTCCATTGAACGTGCAGAATGTAATAAACAACCGTTTAACCGTCGAAACAATGGGAACAGCGAGCAAATCTCGATGATTTCGTCGATTTTGATGAAAACTGACCGTCGTTTCCTTCCCGTTTGAGATATTTTGACGTTTAAGCGCTCTTTTTACTCCTTTTTACGTGCAGAATGTAATAAACAACCGTTTAACCGTCGAAACAAGCGGAACAGCTCGCAAATCTCGATGATTTCGTCGATTTTGATGAAAACTGACCGTCATTTCCTTCCCGTTTGAGATATTTCGACGTTTAAGCGCTCTTTTTACTCCTTTTTACGTGCAGAATGTAATAAACAACCGTTTAACCGTCGAAACAAGCGGAACAGCTCGCAAATCTCGATGATTTCGTCGATTTTAATGAAAACTGACCGTCATTTCCTTCCCGTTTGAGATATTTCGACGTTTAAGCGCTCTTTTTACTCCATTTAACGTGCAGAATGTAATGCATGCCAGTTTCAACGTCTAAACAAGCGGAACAGCTCGCAAATCTCGATGATTTCGTCGATTTTGATGAAAACTGACCGTCATTTCCTTCCCGTTTGAGATATTTCGACGTTTAAGCGCTCTTTTTACTCCATTTAAAGTGCAGAATGTAATACACGCCAGTTTCAGGGTCGGAACAAGCCCAACAGCTCGCAAATCGCTTTGATTTCGTCGATTTTGATGAAAACGGACCGTCGTTTCCTTCCCGTTTGAGATATTTTGACGTTTAAGCGCTCTTTTTACTCCTTTTTACGTGCAGAATGTAATAAACAACCGTTTAACCGTCGAAACAAGCGGAACAGCTCGCAAATCTCGATGATTTCGTCGATTTTGATGAAAACGGACCGTCGTTTCCTTCCGTTTGAGATATTTCGACGTTTAAACGCTCATTTCACTCCTTTTTACGTGCAGAATGCAATGCACAACCGTTTAACCGTCGAAACAAGCGGAACAGCTCGCAAATCTAGATGATTTCGTCGATTTTGATGAAAACTGACCGTCATTTCCTTCCCGTTTGAGATATTTCGACGTTTAAGCGCTCTTTTTACTCCATTTAAAGTGCAGAATGTAATACACGCCAGTTTCAGGGTCGAAACAAGCCCAACAGCTCGCAAATCGCTTTGATTTCGTCGATTTTGATGAAAACGGACCGTCGTTTCCTTCCCGTTTGAGATGTTTTGACGTTTAAGCGCTCTTTTTACTCCTTTTTACGTGCAGAATGTAATAAACAACCGTTTCACCGTCGAAACAAGCCCAACAGCTCGCAAATCGCTTCGATTTCGTCGATTTTGATGAAAACTGACCGTCATTTCCTTCCCGTTTGAGATATTTCGACGTTTAAACGCTCATTTCACTCCTTTTTACGTGCAGAATGCAATGCACAACCGTTTAACCGTCGAAACAAGCGGAACAGCTCGCAAATCTCGATGATTTCGTCGATTTTGATGAAAACGGACCGTCGTTTCCTTCCCGTTTGAGATATTTCGACGTTTAAGCGCTCTTTTTACTCCTTTTTACGTGCAGAATGTAATAAACAACCGTTTAACCGTCGAAACAAGCGGAACAGCTCGCAAATCTCGATGATTTCGTCGATTT